>NW_013803265.1:0-538 GCF_000517525.1 Limulus polyphemus | reverse complement strand
AGAAGTGATGTTTACTGTAAGTGATTTCAAACATTGGAGACACAGTAGCACAACTGTTTTAAATGATCAGAAGTGATGTTTACTGTAAGTGATTTCAAATACTGGAGACACAGTAGCACAACTGTTTTAAATGATCAGAAGTGGGGCTGAGTACGATATTGTTCATTCTTCTTCACTAATCCCCGGATTACTTAAATCATTGGCTTTAAAAAGATACTACAGGCATTGATGAAAAAGGTGTCTCATAAATGTTTTAACTGCCCATGTGTTCTTTTACTAGGGAAACTGTACATCTGGGGAGGGTGTGTTTTGTCATTATCTCAACTGATGGTATTTAAACACTGAATATATTAGGTTCTCAGAACAGATAAGTTTCATATCTCAACTGAAATTATTTAAACAATAAATATCACTTCTGATCATTTAAAGCTGTTGTGCTACTGTGTCTCCAGTATTTGAAATCACTTACAGTAAACATCACTTCTGATCATTTAAAGCTGTTGTTCTACTGTGTCTCCAGTATTTGAAATCACTTACA
>NW_013803264.1:0-538 GCF_000517525.1 Limulus polyphemus | reverse complement strand
AATAAACAAGAAGAGAGATTACAGCAGTTGTTGGAGGAAAAAGAAAAGAAACAAGAAGAACGAGAAAAGAAGCAAGAAGAGAGACAGCAGCAGTGGCAACTGGAACAGCAAAATAAACAAGAAGAGAGATTACAGCAGTTGTTGGAGGAAAAAGAAAAGAAACAAGAAGAGAAATTACAGCAGTTGTTGGAGTAAAAAGAAAATAAACAAGAAGAACGAGAAAAGAAACAAGAAGAGAGAGACTACATCAGTGACAACTGGAACAAGAAAGGAAACAAGAAGTACAAACGGAAAACATTAGTAAATTTAAAAGCGAATTAGATACGTTAAAGGACGATTTATTGTCTTTTACACAAGAAGGATACATTAACCATCGACTTGATCAGCCACAGACAATGGCAAGCCCCTTCCAGACCCCGCAGCTAAACCCTAATGCAGACATATTCAGTCCCCTTAGAAGCCACATCCCAGATATGAATGTCAGTACTAGGAGTGATCCGGTACGAAGGAAGCCACAGGAATATGACGGGAGAGCACC
>NW_013803263.1:0-537 GCF_000517525.1 Limulus polyphemus | reverse complement strand
CAAGCCGTCTCCAGCCATTATTAGTCTCAAAGTGGGTTCCTCGTCATCAAAAATAAATTGACTTTGATGGTAAATACAAAAGTTCGTACTTATATAGTTATATAATACACGTTACAATTAACGCTAACTTGTATTATGGTTTCCATTAAGAAAAACGTTAACATAGCATCGTATTTATTTAACTATAAAATTTTCTTTTATATTAATTTGCAAATACACTGTGGGCGTGTGAGATATGGGGTTGACTTCCTAAAGCATGTTTAATAACTTTTGAAATAAAAAAAATAATACTTGTTGCACATTTTGAGATTAAACCATAAATATAACATTTAAGATTTAAAGAATTATCTAAAGTATACATGATTTTATCTACATGTACTTAGAATTCCCCCACAAGAATTTTGTAGCTACGCTCATGTCGTCAAGAAATTAATGTCGCGTTCTGGAACACTTTCATTAAACACCCCCCCCCCAAAAAAAACGCAAATCACTTGTAATACTTAAACGAACCGCCTAAACGTCACGTTAGCCTAACAT
>NW_013803262.1:0-538 GCF_000517525.1 Limulus polyphemus | reverse complement strand
GTCGTTATAATAAATCACTATTAACACCCACTGTCTTGTTCCTGAAACTAACTGTAGTTTTATCGTTATAATAAAACCCACTGTATTGTTCCTGAAACTAACTGTAGGTTTATCGTTATAATAAATCACATTAACACCCACTGTCTTGTTTTTTAGGCACTACCATACGTGTGTTTACTTATTGCCATGCTGTTCTTCATCTATGCTATAATAGGAATGCAGGTAAGGTGATGATGACCATTTTGGGTTTCAGTTTGTTTAAAGAGTATTTATCAAACAAACGTTGTTAAATTATTGGACCCTCTTCTGTTTGGTGATCGAAGTTAATACACAACGTAATAATAACTAAACTTTAAGAAACTTTGAGTTTCATGTGAAAATAAAAATATCGATTAAGGTTTCAAATAAAAAATAAAATATTTTTTTTTGGACATTTTGTTTACTAAATCTATTTTCTATAGAATTATTCACATCATATGAATATTAATGTTTTGAAAAGCATTTTAAATTACCAAAGTCTACGTCTAATTGTTGAACA
>NW_013803261.1:0-1350 GCF_000517525.1 Limulus polyphemus | reverse complement strand
TTATTTTATATTATACATTGTTTAGGGACTTAGATATACATCTTTTTCAAGGCGAATAGATGTAAAAGTATATTATAAACTTAATAATATCGGTAGTTCATTTGTTCTAGAGTTTAACTTTTTATAATTATTATGTTGGTTTTATATATAAAATGTCAGAAAATACACTTTGCATCATATATTTTTTTTGATTTTATATTTAAGCAATAGGCTATTGTGCTTTTTATGACTTAAGTAACGATTTAGTGCACATTTATCATACTGTAGTTTATAATTATATTTTTTGATTATATATTCAATTTGCATCATATATTTTTGTATTTTCTGACATTTTATATATAAAACACTTAATAATATCGCTAATTCATTTGTTCCGAATAACAATGTTTCAATGAGACAGTTATTTATGATACCTAAATTTTCAATTTCAAAAATAAAACCTTTACTGTCCTGAAAAACACTTAATATTTATGATACCTAAAGTTCCGAGTAAGAATAGAACAAATAACATAAAATATAAAGATTTATCGAAAAAAAGAGAGAGTTAAACTGACGGTCTGGACCGTCAATAAGGGCCACTGCGCCACAGTTAATGCGGCCCTGCATATGTCATGTATTACATTTTCTCATGCATACTATCTTAATTTGTAGGTAAATCCATCATTGAACGAGACAAATATTATACACAGCTAATAGTTTACATTATCTACTTTTACAATTATCTGTTGCTTTCTGCACAAAACACTTATTAATATCTCATATTCATTAGTTTTATAGGTTTTACTTCTCTAATTCATATATCATATAATTAAGTACACGCTAGATCAATTTGACCGACCTCGTAACCACCATAACAATACAAAATAAATCAAAATTGTCATTTGTTCTTTCTAATATATCTTTACACTAAATACTTTAAAACTTCTTAACCATGTACAACCGTTTATAATTAAATCTCATTGTTTTATTGCCTTTTTGGCTGTGATTTTTAAAATTCCCACCATAAGAAATATCAAAATATGCGGTAACATGAAGCAAATGTTACACTAACCGAGTTACATAAAGCTCGTGTTACTCGTGAGCTGTTAGTCCTAGCAAGTGTAACTCGTTTGCAAATTTTATTATCATTATCATTATATTTATTTATTTTACATAATTTAGCCTTATCAACCCTAAAAGTTTGTAAGTTTTACATTTTTAATTACTTCTATAAAAATAAATAAAGAATAGATAACAAAAATAAGAAATATATCACTCACCTGTGTAGTCTTTTTTTTTGCCGTCGACTGTCTTACTACTTTACATCATTGCTACTAATCCACAAAATAAGCTTAAGTAAATAATGTTGGG
>NW_013803260.1:0-539 GCF_000517525.1 Limulus polyphemus | reverse complement strand
GATTATGATAACGGTTTATTTTGTCCTTCTTCCACTAGATCTTGTTGACTTTGATAACTATATTTTTAATCCTAGTTACACTAGATTTTGTCGACTTTGATAATGGTCTTTTTAGTCCTTGTTTCACTAGATTTTTTGACATTCATGATGATATTTTTAGTCCTTCTTCCACTAGATTTTTGCGGCTTTAATAACGGCCTTTTTTGTCCTTCTAACACTAATTTTTTGGACTTTTATAACGGTTTATTTAGTCCTTCTTACACTAGATTTTGAGGTCGTAGATAATTGTCTTTTTAAACCTTCTTACAATATATTTTGTTGACTTTCATAACGGTCTATTTAGTCCTTCTTACATTAGATTTTTTCGACTTTGATAACGGTCTTTTTTAGTCCTTCTTAAAATATAGTTTTTTGTTTTTGATTATGATATTTTTAATCTTTTTTCCGCTAGATTTTTTTTACTTTTATAACGGTCTTTTTAGTCGTTTTTACACTAGATATTGTCGACTATTATAACGGTCTTTTAACTTCTTTTTTTA
>NW_013803259.1:0-1062 GCF_000517525.1 Limulus polyphemus | reverse complement strand
CTGCTGAGCAAGTAAATTCTGTATAGCACGAGACAGCTAACGCAAAAATTAAACAAAAATGTTATTAAGTATAACATCCTACATAAATATTAATTTTAGAAGTAGAAAATTCAAGCCATAATTTGATACTTAGTTTGTCTTAGAAGCTCAGTATTTACAGATTTAAACCTTCACATCAAAATTGCAATGCTTTTGTAGTAACCTATGATCCTATATTATCATGGTATTGTTTCGTTATGACTTTAAAGTTTACCTTTTTTGAAGTGTTTGCTAGTCTGAATTTTTTTGGAAACTCGGGATGGTCGTTTTATTGCTTTTTTGTGATTGGTGGAAGTGAGAAAATGCTGTTCTCTGCACCCGCATGTCTTTGTTCATATCTTTAAAAATAATTACTCTATGAATATCTGTAATAAAATTTAATATTATGTGTATTGATTTTTTTATTTTTTTCACTCCTTCATTTCGTACATAATATAGGGATTAGCTCCCTAGAGCGCACACTAACTTGTAGATATTCAATGCTCAGGCATCTAAGCCCCAGTGGCACAGCGGTATGTTTGCGGACTTACAGCGCTAGAAACCGGGTTTCGATACCCGTGGTGGGCAGAGCACAGATAGCCCTTGTGTAGCTTTGTGCTTAACTTCAAACAAAAAAACAGTCATCTAATCTTCATCTATTACAAAGCCCTGCGAATTTAAACTTTATTAAAATTATTTTGGTTTTAATAACGGATTTTCCATAATTCAGCTACGCAGATTTCAAAAATAGTATTCACTTTTTTCTATCACGAAAGGATTTTTTTACAAATCGGAAAGAAAAAAAACTGTTACTTAGATCAAATAATTATTTTGTTGACCACAATTTTTTATCATTATATTTGTTAACAAAAATACAAACAATCTGAAAAAAAAGGGAAGATCACTGATATTAAACGAATGTGCATCCTCATTCATCCTAATTTTTTTTTGTTAAGTCTACGTCTTTTAGTCTCAAAACTACTATTGTGGTTTTTCTTTTATGTATTGCGTTATGACGTTTTGTGAAAAATCTATACGCGATAG
>NW_013803258.1:0-1856 GCF_000517525.1 Limulus polyphemus | reverse complement strand
AGATACTGTGTACTATCATAACAAGTCATAACATTTAATGATACTGCGTACTATCAATAACAATACACAAGATTTAATGATACTGTGTACTATCAATAACAAGCCAAAAGATTTAACGATACTGTGTACTGTCAATAAAAAGACACAAGATTTAAAAATACTGTGTCCTGTCAATAAGAAGATACAGGATTTATCAACACTGTGTACTGTCAATTAGAAGACACAAGTTTTAACAATACTGTGTCCTGTCAATAAGAAGATACAGGATTTAACAAAACTGTGTCCTGTCAATAAGAAGATACAGGATTTATCAATACTGTGTCCTGTCAATAAGAAGACCCAGGATTTATCAATACTGTATACTTATTGACAGTACACAGTATTGATAAATCCTGTATCTTCTTATTGACAGGATACAATATTGTTAAATTTTGTGTCTTCTTATTGACAACAGTACACAGTATTGATAAATCCTGTATCTTCTTATTGACAGGACTCAGTATTGATAAATCTTGTGTCTTTTTACTGACAGTACACAGTATCGTTAAATCTTGTGGCTTGTTATTGATAGTACACAGTATCATTAAATCTTATGACTTGTTATGATAGTACACAGTATCGTTAAATCTTGTGTCTTCTTATTGTCAGTACACAGTATTGATAAATCCATTTTCTTCTTATTGACAGGACACAGTATTGTTAAATTATGTTTCTTCTTATTGACAGTACACAGTATTGATAAATACTGTATCTTCTTATTTACAGGACACAGTATTGATAAATCCTGTATCTTCTTATTGACAGGACACAGTATTGTTAAATCTTGTGTCTTCTTATTGACAGTACACGTTATTGATAAATCCTGTATCTTCTTATTGGCACGACACAGTATTGATAAATCTTGTGGCTTGTTATTGATAGTACACAGTATCATTAAATCATATGAATTGTCATGATAGTACACAGTATCGTTAAACCTTGTGTTTTAGTCTTATTGACAGGATACGGTATTTTTAAATTTTTGTCTTCTTATTGACAGTACACAGTATCGTTATATCTTGTGTCTTCTTATTGACAGTACAGAGTATTTATAAATCCTGTTTCTTATTTTTGACAGTACACAGTATTGATAAATCCTGTATCTTCTTATTGACAGGACACAGTATTGTTAAATCTTGTGTCTTCTTATTGACAGTACACAGTATCGTTAAATCTTGTGTCTTCTTATTGGATACAGGATTTATCAACACTGTGTACTGTCAATTAGAAGACACAAGATTTAAAAATAATGTGTCCTGTTAATAAGAAGATACAAGATTTATCAATACTGTGTACTGTCAATAAGAAGACACAAGATTTAACAATACTGTGTCCTATCAATAAGAAGATAAAGGATTTATCAATACTGTGTACTGTCAATAAGAAGACACAAGATTTTACGATACTGTGTACTGTCAATAAGAAAACACAAAATTTAACAATACTATGTACTGTCAATAAGAAGACACAAGATTTAACAATACTGTGTCCTGTCAATAAGAAAATACAGGATTTATCAATACTGTGTACTGTCAATAAGAAAACACAAGATTAAACGATACCTGTGTACTATCAATAAGGAGACAAGATTTACCAATACTGTGTACTGTCAATAAGCAGACACAAGATTTATCAATAATGTGTCCTGTCAATAAGAAAATACAAGATTTATCAATACTGTGTACTGTCAATAAGAAGACACAAGATTTAACGATACTGTGTACTATCAATAAGAAGACAAGAATTTACCAATACTGTGTACTGTCAAAAGAAGACATAAGATTTAACAATACTGTGTCCTGTCAATAAGAAGATAC
>NW_013803257.1:0-538 GCF_000517525.1 Limulus polyphemus | reverse complement strand
GATTAAATATTCACATCGATATATATATATATATATATATATGGTAAATAAAAACTTCTGATTAAACATTCACATCGATATATATAATAAATAAAAACTTCTATTTAAACCTTCACATCGATATGTATATATATATGGTAAATAAAATTTCTGGTTAAACATTCACAACGATACACATATATATATGGTAAATAAAAACTTCTAATTAAATATTCACATCGATATATATATATATATATGGTAAATAAAAACTTGCGAGCAAACATTTACAACGACATATATATGGTAATTAAATCTTGCCATTAAACATTTAGACCGTTATATAGATATATAGATGGTAAATAAAATCTTCTTATTAAAAATTCACAACGATATTTATATATATATGGTAAAAAAACTTCTGATTAAAAATTCATAACGATATTTAAATGGTAAATAAAACTTCTGATTAAATATTCACATCGATATTTATACATATGGTAAATAAAAACTTCTGATTAAAAATTCACAACGATATATATATGGTAAATAAAACTTC
>NW_013803256.1:0-666 GCF_000517525.1 Limulus polyphemus | reverse complement strand
CTATTAGCCAATACCAAACATTATTCGCCTATCCTTTAGCCAATACCAAACATTATTCATCTAACCATTAGCCAATACCGAACATTATTTCTATTTTATGAGAAATATTATTCATCTAACAATTAGCCAATAGCAAACATTATTATTCTAACCATTAGCCAATACCAAACACTGTTCATCTAACCATTAGGCAATACCAAACACTGTTCAACTAACCATTAGCCAATACCAAACATTGTTCATCTAACCATTAGCCAATACCTTACATTGTTCATCTAACCATTAGTCAATACCAAACATTGTTCATCTAACCATTAGCCAATAGCAAACATTGTTCATCTAACCATTAGCCAGTAACAAACATTGTTTGTCTAATCATTAGTCAATACCAAACATTGTTTATTGAACCTTTAGCCAATATCTACCACTAATCATCTAACCCTTAGCCAATACCAAACATTGTTCATCTAACCATTAGTCAATACCAAACATTGTTCATCTAACCATTAGGCAATACCAAACATTGTTCATCTAACCATTAGCCAGTAACAAACATTGTTTGTCTAATCATTAGTCAATACCAAACATTGTTTATTGATCCTTTAGCCAATATCTACCATTAATCATCTAACTCTTAGCCAATACCAAACATTGTTCATTTGAACC
>NW_013803255.1:0-537 GCF_000517525.1 Limulus polyphemus | reverse complement strand
ATAATATCTTATACAGTAGCCTCGAGTAACTCAGTTTTACTCTTGATTAGGTAATATCTTTTACAGTAGCCCCCGAATAACTCAGCTTTACTCCTGATTAGGTAATATCTTATACAGTAGCCCCGAGTAACTCAGCTTTACTCTTGATTAGGTAATATCTTATACAGTAGCCCCGAGTAACTCAGTTTTTCTCTTGATTAGGTAATATCTTATACAGTAGCCCCAGAGTAACTCAGCTTTACTCTTGATTAGGTAATATCTTATACAGAAGCCCACGAGTAACTCAGTTTTACTCTTGATTAGGTAATATCTTATACAGAAGCCCACGAGTAACTCAGTTTTACTCTTGATTAGGTAATAACTTATACAGTAACCCCGAATAACTCAACTTTACTCTTGATTAGTTAATATCTTATGCAGTAGCCCCGAGTAACTCAGCTTTACTCTTGATTAGGTAATATCTTATTAAGTAGCCCCAAGTAACTCAGCTTTACTCTTGATTAGGTAATATCTTATACAGTAGCCTCGAGTAACTCA
>NW_013803254.1:0-538 GCF_000517525.1 Limulus polyphemus | reverse complement strand
AGACTATCAATAAGAAAACAAGATTTAACGATACTGTGTACTATCACTAACAAGCCAGAAGATTTAACGATAATGTGTCCTGTCAATAAGAAGACACCAGATTTAACAATACTGTGTACTGTCAATAAGAAGACACAAGTTTTAACGACACTGTGTACTATCAATAACAAGACATAAGATTTAACGATACTGTGTACTGTTAATAAAGAGGACACAAGATTTAACGATACTGTGTACTGTTAATAAAGAGGACACAAGATTTAACGATACTGTGTACTGTTAATAAAGAGGACACAAGATTTAACGATAATGTGTACTGTCAATAAGAAGACACAAGATTTAACAATACTTTGTACTGTCAATAAGAAGACACAAGATTTAACAATACTGTGTACCATCAATAAGAACACACAAGATTTAACAATACTGTGTACTGTCAATAAGAAGACACAAGACTTAACTATTCTGTGTACTGTCAATAAGAATACACAAGATTTAACAATACTGTGTACTATCTATAAGAACACAGAAGATTTAA
>NW_013803253.1:0-538 GCF_000517525.1 Limulus polyphemus | reverse complement strand
GTGTAGTGTCTATATAATAAGACACAAGATTTAACGTTACTGTGTACTATCAATAAGAAGACACAAGATTTAATAATACTGTGTACTGTCAATAAGAAGACACAAGATTTAACAATACTGTGTGCTGTCAATAAGAAGACACAAGATTTAACAATACTGTGTAGTATCAATAAGAAGACACGATATTTAATGATACTGGGTTTTATCAATAAGAAGACACGAGATTTAACAATACTGTGTACTGTCAATAGGAAGACACAATATTTAACAATACTGTGTACTGTCAATAAGAAGATACAAGATTTAACAATACTGTATACTATCAACAAGAAGACATAAGATTTAACAATACTGTGTACTATCAATAAGAAGACACGAGATTTAAAAATATTGTGTACTATCAATAAGAAGACACGAGATTTAACGATACTGTGTAATATCAATAAGAAGACACAAGATTTAACGATACTGTGTACTGTCAATAAGAAGACACAAGATTTAAAATACTGTGTACTGTCATTAAGAAGACAAAGATTAA
>NW_013803252.1:0-539 GCF_000517525.1 Limulus polyphemus | reverse complement strand
AAGAGGATGCTGAGACCAATTCACTAATTTGGTGGAAAAATAATTTTACAGGGTACCCAGTGTTATCTTCTTTTGCAGAGATTTTCCTTTCCAACCCACCTAAGGAGGTGTTTAATACTTAAAGTTTAACTTGTAACCTAAGACGTGGCAGATTGACACACACAAAACTAATCCATAATCATTGCATTTCTTATCAAAAATATCTGAGATAAATGACTGATAGACTTATGCAACAAAAATTATTAGTTGAATAAAAAAACACACAAATATTTAGAAATATAAATAAAAGACTATTTCACCAGCATTCAGCTTATATTATCTGGCCAAGTGATATCAGCTAATTATTGGAGTAACAGTTTTTTTAATTCTCATTAATTTTAAAATTAAAAAAAAAGGGAATACTACTGTACAAAAATTTGTAATAAATGTTTTCACTTGATTTAATTAAACATCTTAACAGTACACTTGTGGATATTTTCCCATATATTATAACTGAAAATGTTCACAAAATACAGTTTATCAGTATCTAGTATTCTGAT
>NW_013803251.1:0-538 GCF_000517525.1 Limulus polyphemus | reverse complement strand
TCCACTGGCAACCGAAGTTCCCGACCAAACATCAACTTTGCTGGAGTGTATCCAGTGGCTTCATGCTTTGCTGTTCTATAGGCCATCAACAGTAGAGGGAGTAAGACATTCCAGTCATCTTGGCGGCTATTACTAAACTTTGCCAATTCCTGTCCAAGTGTCCAATTGTACTTTTCTACCTTCCCATCAGACTATGTGTGAAGTGGCATTGTCCTGGTCTTTCGTATGCCAACAACCTGTAGCATTCATGGAACACAGCTGATTCGCAGTTATGGCCTTGATCTGAATTCAGTTCATATGGCATACCAAATATGAAGAAGAAATCACTAACAGCCGATTCCTGATTTGGTATTGCATATGCCTCAGGCCACTTGGTGAAATAATCTATCACCACACAAATGTACCTGTTTCCAGCACGAGTTTGGGGCAATGGACCAGCAATGACAATGGCTACTCTTTCCATTGGTGTGCCAACTTGATATAACTTCATTGGAGCACGTCCCTTATGCTTGGGTCCCCTTTTAGCACAACATGTACT
>NW_013803250.1:0-718 GCF_000517525.1 Limulus polyphemus | reverse complement strand
AAGAAAAGAAACAAGAAGAAAGATTACAGAAGTGGCAAGAAAACCTACAGCAATGGCAGCTCGAACAACAAACTAAACAAGAAGAGAAATTACAGCAGTTGTTGGAGGAAAAAGAAAAGAAACAAGAAGAGAAATTACAGCAGTGGTTGGAGGAAAAAGAAAAGAAACAAGACGAACGAGAAAAGAAACAAGAAGAAAGATTACAGTAGTGGCAAGAAAACCTGCAACAGAGGCAGCTCGAGCAAAAAAATAAACAAAAAGAGAAATTACAGCAGTTGTTAGAGGAGAAAGAAAATAAACAAGAAGAAAAATTACAGCAGTGACAACTGGAACAAGAAAGGAAACAGGAAGAAAGTCTTCAACAGTTGCAGGAAAGTCAGCAGCAACTACAGGAAAGTCAACAACAGTGGCAAGAAGTACAAATGGAAAACATTAGTAAATTTAAAAGCGAACTAGATACGTTAAAGAACGATTAATTGTCTGTTACACAAGGAGGATACATTGACCATCGACTTAATCAGCCCCAGACAATGACAAGCCCCTTCCAGACCCTGCAGCTAAACCCTAATGCAGACATATTCAGTCCCGTTAGAAGTCACATCCCAGATATGAATGTCAGTACTAGGAGTGATCCACTACGAAGGAAGCCACAGGAATACGGTGGGAGATCATCGTGGGAAGCATATAGAGCACATTTGAGTTACTGGCAGAGATGAAC
>NW_013803249.1:0-669 GCF_000517525.1 Limulus polyphemus | reverse complement strand
ATCTCATAAACCGTAACACAAATAAAACCGTAAGTAAATGTAGTTAACTAGGAACAATATGTTGGTTTATTAACGGGTTTGGTCTGTAAAAAACGCATTTATGTCGAAAAATTTAACTTTAGCACAAAAAATCTAGGAACCACATGTTGGCTTATTAATGGGTTTGATCTGTAAAAAACGCATTTATGTTGAAGAATTTTTTTTTAGCATAAAAAATTGTTTTATTTGTGTTACGGTTTATAAGATAATATCTTCAGGACACATGAAAGGAAAATGTGCGCTTGTTCACTAGAGTTGTTACATAAAATGCACTTAACACTTTGGGGCCATGGGTGCGTTAAAAGAGTAACAATGAAAAAAGTAGCCCAAGAGTCTATCGGTTCAATATCAGGGGAAGCTGTGCACAGATAGCCCTTGTGTAGCATTGTGAGAATTTCCGAAGAAAGAAACAAGATGATATTGACAAAAAAGAAAAGAAAAAACCATAAAGTTTATTTCCAGCAGGAGTAACACCTGGAGAGAATAAGTTTGTTTGTTTGTAATTAAGCACAAAGCTACACAATGGGCTATCTGTGCTCTGCCCACCACGGGTATCAAAACCCGGATTCTAGCGTTGTAAGTCCACAGACATACCGCTATGCCACTGGGGGGCGGAGAGAATAAAAAAGA
>NW_013803248.1:0-537 GCF_000517525.1 Limulus polyphemus | reverse complement strand
AGAGGTGCCTTTAATAGAATGAAACAAGTCTGACATCAAAGAGCATAAGAGTAAAAACAAGGAAGAGAATGATAAAGTGCTATATAAGGTCTGGCTTTATATTCCTTATACAGCTTCACGTTGTCCTTTATATTCCTTATACAGCTTCACGTTGTCCTTTATATTCCTTATACAGCTTCACTTTGTCCTTTATATTCATTATACAGCTTCACGTTGTCCTTTATCTTCCTTATACAGCTTCACGTTGTCTTTTATATTCATTATACAGCTTCACGTTGTCCTTTATATTCATTATACAGCTTCACGTTGTCCTTTATCTTCCTTATACAGCTTCACTTTGTCCTTTATCTTCCTTATACAGCTTCACTTTGTCCTTTATATTCCTTATACAGCTTCACGTTGTCCTTTATATTCCTTATACAGCTTCACGTTGTCCTTTATCTTCCTTATACAGCTTCACTTTGTCCTTTATCTTCCTTATACAGCTTCACTTTGTCCTTTATCTTCCTTATACAGCTTCACGTTGTCCTTTATATT
>NW_013803247.1:0-537 GCF_000517525.1 Limulus polyphemus | reverse complement strand
TGGTTCTTTAGGCAGATGGTTTGTTTCCTACAGGCTGTCGTTTCTGTGCAACAATTTGGAGTGCTTGGGTATAACTCAGTTTTGACTGTACTCTAACAGTTTGAACCTCCTTTGCCTCCTGAAATTTTTGACAACCCTTGTAAGCTGCCGAATGTTCACCCCCACATAAACAACATACTGGAGTCTGCTTAGTGCAGTCCTTTGCATTGTGATTTTCGCCACAAGTGGCACATTGAACATTACTGCGGCACACGTTTGCAGTATGTCTAACGTTGGCACTTAAAGCACCGCGTCGGGTGGGGGATAAATTCCCGTACAGGAAACGACAAAAAAGCCGATATGGACTCTGTTAGGTAGGGTCGTAGATGAGAAATGAAGAATAACGGAACTTATAGGTTCTTTAAGTTTTAGTTCTTTGTTGTATCACGTCATCCTTATTGCCTTTGTAACACCCTCTATGGATGTACAGTCGTCCTTAGTAATGTCGAGGTGGACTCCATGAATGATGCCCCTAACAGAAGGTGGGGGGTACGTCTT
>NW_013803246.1:0-567 GCF_000517525.1 Limulus polyphemus | reverse complement strand
TGATATGTAAATTAAAAATTGTTATTTTACCAGTGATAATCTTGTTTTCTTGTGCCCAATAATGCATAATTTCATTTGATAAACACGTTTAGATTGAATGGTAATTTATAATCAGTCACAAAAACGTCGAATCTGAATCACTTGAAAAAAACACGGGGGGTGCTTAACTTTTTTCCAGGTGTATAGTTCCGAAAATCACGATAGTAACTGTGCATATAACCACACTTTATTTACTTGAAATATCGTGATTCCGAAAATCACGAGAGTAACAGTGCATATAACCACACTTTATTTACTTGAATATAGTTCCGAATTCACGAGAGTAACAGTGCATATAACCACACTTTATTTACTTGAAATATAGTTCCCAAAATCACGAGAGTAACAGTGCATATAACCACACTTTATTTACTTGAAATATAGTTCCGAAAATCACGAGAGTAACAGTGCATATAACCACACTTTATTTACTTGAAATATAGTTCCGAAAATCACGAGAGTAACAGTGCATATAACCACAATTTATTTACTTGAAATATAGTTCCCAAAGTCACGAGAGTAACAGTG
>NW_013803245.1:0-538 GCF_000517525.1 Limulus polyphemus | reverse complement strand
TATTATAAAAAAAGACAGTTTGAGCCTGTTACAAAAACAATATGTAAAAATACTGAATCATGAAATAATATTATTTGTTTGTTAAATTTGTCGCAACGCTCCACGAGGAATGACCGTCCCTAATTTGGAAGTGATAGATTAGAGGGAAGGCAGCTATTCGAAATCACACACCGCCAACTCTTGTTAGACCAAAAATGAGATTTGGCCATCACTCTTATGGCTTATCCACGGCCCAAAGTGCAGAGCACGACTTCTAAATATTTATTGTGGAGCTTAGATATACAGAACAGCGCGTTAACTACTGTTTCACATTCACCTCGAAATAAAATTAAAATAATTTAAACACTGGGTATTTAACACGCTAATACGTAATGATTAATTCATTCTTTATTATATGGTTGTAATTCACAAATCCAGGGAACTGTTTAAACTGTAATTGAACGTGTTCGATACAGAGTTTTTCAAATGTGCGGAAGAGAAATTAAATGAAACTCTTTACAATATGAGACTACTTACCACCAACACCAACAGAAAAAGT
>NW_013803244.1:0-539 GCF_000517525.1 Limulus polyphemus | reverse complement strand
GGATTGGGTAGTTTTTCAACAAAAATGTCCCCAGTGGCTCGTGAGCGGCCCGTTAAAGTATTTTTTTAAAACGAAAGTTGCAACTATTCCATAGAAAAATATATTTGATAGTTTTTTAGTTCGATAGATGGCGTTATGAGGTTAAATATATGATATGTTTATAATTTCTTTTCCCGTCTTAATTTCTTTTTTCTTTTCTTTTTTTAAGGAGATGATAAACATTTAAAGTCATATAACTAAGTACTTTTCTAATATGTTTTACCTTCTTTTAATTACTACCTAGAAAGCACTGAATCAAAGTCATAGGCTTAGCGTTTTCGGAATGTTTTGTGTAGGTTTAGTGCTTTTGGAATGTTTTTGGTTCTCTGTAGGTAGCGTTTTCAAAATGTTTTGGTTTTGTTCTCTGTTTATCAGTC
The DNA here is from genome assembly GCF_000517525.1 of Limulus polyphemus. NCBI lineage: Eukaryota > Metazoa > Arthropoda > Merostomata > Xiphosura > Limulidae > Limulus > Limulus polyphemus. Next base: position 123 of record NW_013803244.1, on the reverse strand, counting down.
TTAATACTGTAAATCCTTTATTTTGTTCTGTCTTTTTTGGATTTAGAGTATTAAGACTGAACAAAATAAAGATTTTACAGTATTAAGACTGAACAAAATAAAGGATTTATAGTATTAAGACTT
>NW_013803243.1:0-535 GCF_000517525.1 Limulus polyphemus | reverse complement strand
TTTTAGCCTTACTTGTACAACTACTCCATGAACACCTAGGTGTGACTCTAATTATAGAATTTATCACCACTATACTCATCTTTAGTCTACTTGGTACAACTACTCCATGAACACTTAGGTGTCACTCTAATTACCGAATTTATAACCACCATAATCATCTTTAGCCTCACTTGGTACAACTACTCCATGAACAACTAGGTGTAACTCTAGTAACCGAATTTATAACCACCATACTCATCTGTAGCCTTACTTGGTACAACTACTCCATCAACACCACGGTGTAACTCTAGTTTCCGAATGTATAACCACCATACTTATCTTTAGTCTTACTTGGTACAACTACTCTTTAAAAACCTAGGTGTAACTCTAGTTACTGAATGTGTAATCCCATACTGATCTTTAGCGTTATTTGGTTCAACAACTCCACGAACACCTAGGTGTAACTCTAGTTATTGAATTTATAACCAACATACTCATGTTTAGCCTTACTTGGTACAACTACTCTATGAACACTTAGGTGTAACTCTAGTTACAG
>NW_013803242.1:0-539 GCF_000517525.1 Limulus polyphemus | reverse complement strand
AGTTAAATGACGAAAAATTAGGTGTCTATTTACTTGTGACCACTCAGTGTATAGCGAACTAATAATAGACACCCCCCCCCGGCGCCTGTGTGGAGGCGTTCTAGAAATTTCAGTCTTACGTAATAATGCAAGTTACATTTTAACATTTACGTATATACATATATTGTTCATTCTTACTCTCGAGAATCTTCCACAACTTTGGAGAATAGCGGGAGTTTCGCAATACCTATCTGTTTGTTTGTTTGTTTTTGAATTTCGCGCAAAGCTACACGAGGGCCAACTGCACTAGCCGTCCCTAATTTAGTAGTGTAAGACTAGAGGGAAGGCAGCTAGTCATCACCATCCACCGCCAACTCTTGGGCTACTCTTTTACCAACAAATAGTGGGACTGACCGTCACATTATAACGCCCCCACGGCTGAAAGGGCGAGCATGTTTGGTGTGACGGGGATTCGAACCCGCGACCCTCAGATTGCGAGTCGAGTGCCTTAACCACCTGGCCATGCCGAACCCAATACCTATCTAACAGTATAAGCTATA
>NW_013803241.1:0-325 GCF_000517525.1 Limulus polyphemus | reverse complement strand
TGTTAAATAATGGGATGATAAAATGTTGAGATGACTAATAAATAATGGGATGATAAAATGTTGAGATGACCGTTAAATAATGAGATGATAAAATGTTAGATGACTGACAAATAATGAGATGATAAAATGTTGAAATGACGAACAAATAATGATTTGATAAATTGTTGAGATGTCTGTTAAATAATGAAATGATAAAATGTTGAGATGACTGATAAATGAGATGATAAAATGTTGAAGTGACTGTTAATTAATGATATGATAAAATGTTGAGATGACTGTTAAATAATGGGATGATAAAATGTTGAGATGACTGATAAATAATGGG
>NW_013803240.1:0-584 GCF_000517525.1 Limulus polyphemus | reverse complement strand
GCCAGAGTAATGCAGCATGGTCTGTCCTGATGGTAAACCTTGCACCATAGAGGTAAGGATGGAAATATGTCAGACTCTTTACTATAGCAAGGAGTTCTCTCCGTGTTACACAGTAGTTCCTCTCTGGTCTACTCAACACCCTACTGAAGTAGGCCACCACATGTTCGTTTTCGACCACTTTCTGAGACAACACTCCTCCAATTCCGACATTACTAGCATCAAAATCTAGTATGTACGGCAGTGAGGGATCTGGAAGCTTTAAAAGTGGAGCAGAGGCCAATTTTTCCTTCAACGTCTTGAAAGAATACTGGCAAGAAACTGTCCATTCAAACTTTTGTCCTTTTTTTGTCAAATCATGTAGTGGAGCAGCTATAGTTGCAAAGTCCTTCACAAACTTCTGGTAGTAAGTACAGAGTCCCAAGAAACTTCTTAACTCTCCCACATTGTCTGGTGTTGGCCAGTCACGCACTGCTTTCACCTTATCAGTATCAGTTTGCACACCATTCTCACTTACAATGTGGCCTAAGTAAAGCACCATTTTCTGGAACAAATGACATTTCTTGGGATGGAGTTTGAGGTTTGCT
>NW_013803239.1:0-538 GCF_000517525.1 Limulus polyphemus | reverse complement strand
TCCTGTCCTTCAGTGTCACCTGATTTGTCCCCTTGTGACGTTTTTCTCTGGGGTTATTCGAAAATAGTCCACACACAGTTTCAGGATGTAGTAACATGGTTTGTGCGCAGTGATACATTACATGATATCATAGGCAGGGACACACTGAGCATGTCATTCACAGTCTACTGCAATGTTGCCAAGTTTAGTGAAGATCATGTGTTACGGGACACAGTTACTACGAATACAAAACGTATACAAAATTATTGAGTATATGATGGTGGAAAACAAATATGTATAAGACACATGGCTCTGAAGCTTAATGTAATGGATTCTGTCAAAACAGTGACTATATCTCTCTATATATATATGCATTTAGACGGGCTCTTCAAATTACACACGTGTGTATAAATATGAACCTTAACACCTATGCAAATATTAAATGATACTAAGAAGTCTCATAAGATAAAATACGAGACAAATCAGAACAAAGTAAACTTCGTAGTTCGATCTATAGTTTTTTTTTCATTTAACAGTTGCTTGTGAAAGACCAAAACAA
>NW_013803238.1:0-538 GCF_000517525.1 Limulus polyphemus | reverse complement strand
CCCGAAACAAGATCACAATGTTAAATAAATACACTCGTGTTTAATCCTTCCCGATACAGGATCACAATGTTAAGTAAATACATTCATGCTTAATCCTACCCGAAACAGAATCACAATGTTAAATAAATACATTCATGCTTAATCCTACCCGAAACAAGATCACAATGTTAAATAAATACACTCGTGTTTAATCCTACCCGACACTGGATCACAATATTAAATAAATACATTCATGTTTAATCCTACCCGAAACAGGATCACAATGTTAAATAAATACACTCATGCTTAATCCTACCAGAAACAGGATCACAATGTTATACAAATACAGTCATGCTTGATCCTACCCGAAACTGGATCACAATACTAAATAAATACATTCGTGTTTAATCCTACCCGACACTAGATCACAATATCAAATAAATACATTCATGCTTAATCCTACCAGAAACAGGATCACAATGTTATATAAATACAGTCATGCTTAATCCTACCCGAAACAGGATCACAATATTAAATAAATACACTCGTGTTTAATCCT
>NW_013803237.1:0-245 GCF_000517525.1 Limulus polyphemus | reverse complement strand
ATGTTTATTCTACTACAGTGTATAATGTTATGTGTATTGTAAACATAAAATATTTTTGTTGACTTATGTTTATTCTACTACAGTGTATAATGTTATGTGTATTGTAAACATAAAATATTTTTGTTGACTTGTGTTTATTCTACTACAGTGAATAATGTTATGTGTATTGTAAACATAAAATATTTTTGTTGACTTGTGTTTATTCTACTACAGTGTATAATGTTATGTGTATTGTAAACATAAAA
>NW_013803236.1:0-538 GCF_000517525.1 Limulus polyphemus | reverse complement strand
GTTTCACAAACTTACAAGCAGCATAAAGTCCTCCTTTTAGTCTAGAACTTCTGCGATATCTTATTGAGGGTTCACGATGTGCGAGTTGATTACGAGCTGACGTAGGTATAATTCACTTAACAGCAAGCTAGCTATATTTGTCCTTCGTTATTTATCAGCCACACACGCCGAGTTTTCCACGATGAATTTATATAATGTTTTCGTAAAAAATACTAATGTCCGATGAGAATTCACTGAAGTTAAATTATTTGTAATGTTCGAACTTCGTATAGGTTCCTGGTCAAATATCTGAAGTTTTCCGATTGATAAGCGTTATAACAATCACAGTTATTGTTTCCAAAATTTATAGCACACTGACTATAGCGAACTAATAATAGATACTTTCTCTTTGGCGCGTCGCATTGGTTATATTTATAGGCGTGTGGAGGCTTTCTATAAATTTCAGTTTTATGTAACAATACTGACGCTAACACAAGCGTTCACGTATACACATATATATTTTTAATTCTTACTCTCGAGAATCTTCTACAACGTTGGA
>NW_013803235.1:0-858 GCF_000517525.1 Limulus polyphemus | reverse complement strand
AAATCATTGGATCCTCGAGTTCCAGTATAGTGTGTAAGTTACTTTCGAATAATCCCACAATGGAAAAATCCCAAAGGCTGAAATCTGGTGGCATTGGAAACCAACGTAATCCATATCATTTATTTATACATGTCAACGTCGATAGTCTAAACTACCAAAATAATATATAATTATTTGAATCTGGAGAAACTTTTTTAGTTCCTTAATAAGAAAAGGAAAGAAAAATGGATATCATAACAGACTTGAAACATAATAGTAGAAATTTAAATACTTGAAGAAATGCCTTCTTTACATTAAATCACGACGACTTTTCGAAAGAATCAGACAAGAACACAGAAAAAAAGATAAATGTGTTAAAATCAGCTTAAGACACGACAAATGAGAGTACAATGACATTGTACCTGATCACGAAAAAGCTAAAGGGAGGCTATGGAACCAATCAGGGCACGTCTGTGTGAATGACATATTGGATATCTATATAAAGTGAGACGGAGAAGATAAAATGATGGAAATAATATTTCCATTACATTTTGGACAGATATGGCCCATCTGTGATGTCAGACATCCCTGAGGCTAAACAAGACCTAAATATCTGTCTTAGCAATATAGAGGTTAAGAAGCTAAAAACCCAGGGAGGCACCTGGACACGAACTATAGTATTTGCTTTCAAAATTAACTTTGACAGAGAGCGTATCTCCAGAGCGAGAACATATCTATATAGCTAATAAAGGAAATGACTTATGTCTCGTAAAACTTATTTGTTTTTTGAAATAATTATGCAGATCATGAGCTATGTTACAGAATGATTTTAGACAACATCGATAGTAACAACATAGTTCAAGAACTACTCTTACCTCA
>NW_013803234.1:0-538 GCF_000517525.1 Limulus polyphemus | reverse complement strand
GCCATCATCAACTCCTTCAGTCACTTTGACTTCAGCTTGATGTCACCTAGTTAGTTCAACCTATCTTTTAAAAGTTACTGGAATTTGGCCTTTGTTGTTCCCAAATGTCATGTTATCAAAATTAATTACAAACTTCCTCGGTAGTAAGTAGTCCAACCCTAATATGCATTCGTCTTCATTGTCAGCCAAGTATACTTTGTGTCTGTTATTCATGTGTATGAGCTCAATAGTTACCCACACTGGTCCCCACAACCTTGCAGAATATCCTGTCACACCATAGAGCTTCTGTATGGCTTCTGATACTCCTTTGTGATCCAGCATCTTGATACTCACAGGAGTTTGCTGAGAAGCAGAATCTATGACAAAGTTGCACCTTTGGCCATCCAGTTTTCTGTCACATAGACACTATATGTGCTTGGCATTTCACACCTAGCTGTTGGGACTTTCACGATGGGGGTTGGTGGGCGTACCTCAACACCAACCACTACTGGTTTCCCTGAGGCTGACTTATTGGTAGTATTCTTCTTACACTAGCTTC
>NW_013803233.1:0-538 GCF_000517525.1 Limulus polyphemus | reverse complement strand
CAAGGAAGAGTCAAATTTACTTTTATGTCGTTATATGTTACGATTACGTCTTCAACAAACGGCGATGTCGAACCCCATTTCGTAATTGTTTGAAACACTGACAAAAATTTTCACATTTTCCGGTCGATAGAGGGAAAAAGACTTTATTCTCTCATTTTAAGATTTTCTGAAAAAAAATCAAAATATTTTTTTCTCCATTTTCTGTTGCTTCCTTTCAACATACGGAAGCAAACAAACAAATGATGAAACATTTAAGAACTTATTCTCCAGCAAATTCAATAACGAGGAACCCAATTTGAGATTAATAATGCTTAGAGACGGCTTGAATGGGGAATGAAGAAAAATTTTAATATTAGTTGACCATTCAAGCCGTCTCCAGAACTTGACACGTTTATGTTTGACTGACTTAGAATTGGAAGGAACTGTTGCTAAAGATATTCCATATAACCCGTGACTTTAAGTATCGGTAATTGAAGTTATAAACCTGAAAGTGGACATATTTAACGAGCTTACTTATCTAACAAAGATTTGTTAAAGG
>NW_013803232.1:0-535 GCF_000517525.1 Limulus polyphemus | reverse complement strand
ACAACACAACAATTCACATGTCAAGGAACATTTTCAGTAAGCTAAATATACGTCGACCAGCACTGATTGTACAACAAAACAATTCACATGTCAAGGAACGTTTTCAGTGCACCAAAGATACGTGGACCAGCATTGTTTGCACAACAAAACAATTCACATGTCAATGAAGATGTTTAGTGAGCTAAAGATTCGTGGACGAGCATTGTTTCTACAAAAAAACAATTCACATGTGAATGAACAGGTCCAGTGAGCTAAAGATATGTCGTCCAGCATTGTTTGTACAACACAACAATTCACATGTCAGGAAACCTGTTTTTCAGCTAAAAATACGTGGACCAGCATTGTTTGAACAACAAAGAAAACTCACTTGTCAAGGAACATGATCGGTGAGCTAAAGATACGTGGACTAGCATTGTTTGTGCAACAAAACAATTCACATGTCAATGAACATGTTCAGTGAGCTAAATATTCGTGGAGGAGCATTGTTTGTACAACAAAACAATTCATATGTCAAGGAACCTGTTCTTGAGCTAAA
>NW_013803231.1:0-536 GCF_000517525.1 Limulus polyphemus | reverse complement strand
ACAACATGTACTGCATGTCGTGCACCATTCTTCCACATCTTGCCTCATACCTATCCAGTAAAATTTTGTCGTAGGTGACTTAATGTCTTCTTAATTCCGAGATGTCCTCCTGTTATAGTATCATGGGATTGACGCAGCACAACTTTTCGTAACATTCTCGGTATAACCGTTTGCCAGGTCGTCACTTTCCCATCTGCAGTTTCCCATCTTCGGATAAGAATACCATATTCAAGCTTCAACTGGTCCCATTGTGCCCAATAGTTCTTTGTCACAAGGCTTAGACTAGACACCTTCTCCCAAGCTAGGCCCAGAACACTTGCTTTATAAAATCAATTATTGGCTTCAAATCTTGGTCTTTCTCCTGTTCTACCTTGATATCTATATTTGGTTCCACTTCATCATCATCAACTCTTTCAGTCAGCTTGACTTCAGCTTGATGGCACCTGGTTAGTTCAACCTCTCTTTTGCATCAATGTCTGCATTCATTTTTGCAGTGTCTTCGACTCAGTCCATCGGCATTACCATGAGATTTTCCC
>NW_013803230.1:0-536 GCF_000517525.1 Limulus polyphemus | reverse complement strand
TAGTGGGATTGAACCGTCACATTATAACGCCCCCACGGCTGAAAAGGGCGAGTATGTTTGGTGTGACAGGGGATTCGAACCCGCGACCTGCAGATTGCGAGTCGAGTGCCCTAACTACCTGGCCAACTTAAAATGGAGAGAAATTAAAAGTTACAAAACAAAGAAAAAACAACAACAAACAAAACAGGCTGCCCTCTGTGAAGCCAACAAAATAAGAATCCAAGTGACGATGGCTAGGCTAGAGGTTTGAGATTCCTCATATTGTGGTTGTATATAACGAAATAACGATACTTGGTATATAATTAAATAATATAATATCCTTAACCCAAATACTTTTATTCTCTTTTTTATTATTTCTTTCCTAGCGATGACATAAAAATATTTTTTTTTACGTGTCATCCGAGACTTGGCCATTGTAAGCTTCAGTTCAACGATATATCTAAATGTTTAGAAGACTTAATGAAGCAGTATATCATTTGATATCTTTGAATGATGATGAATAATATTTACGTACTTATAATTCTATGATTGTTAGG
>NW_013803229.1:0-977 GCF_000517525.1 Limulus polyphemus | reverse complement strand
AAAAAAAAAAAGAAGAAGAACAAGATGGAAACGAGAAGCAGCAAATCAAACTACAGCTTAGCAGATTTGATGGCAGCAATACAAGAACAGCAAAAGAAACAAGAAGAACAAGAAAAGAAACAAGAAGAGAGATTACAGCAAGAAAGCAAGAAGTACAAATGGAAAACATTAGTAAATTTCAAAGCGAATTAAATACATTAAAAGATGATTTATTGTCTTTTACACAAGGAGAATACATTAACCATCGACTTAATCAGCCTCAGACAATGGGAAGCCCCTTCCAGACCCCTCAGCTAAACCCTAATGCAGACATCTTCAGTCCTTGTTAGAAGTCACATCTCAGATATGAATGTCAGCAATAGGGGTGATCTAGTAAGAAGGAAGCCACAGGAATTCGATGGGAAGGCACCGTGGGAAGCATATAGAGCACAATTTGAGCCTCCTGGTAGAGATTAATGGATGGACAGAGGAGCAGAAAGCAGTATATCTGGCAACGAGCTTGAAGGGACAACCACTGGATATACTTGGACAGTTGTCAGCAGGCGACAAGCTCAACTATAGAGCACTGGTAGCGGCTCCTGAACTCAGGTATGGAACTTAAAATCAGTCTGAGGTCTACAGGGCTAGGTTTAGGACGAGAGTCCGTGCTAAAGGGGAGAGCCTGCAAGAGCTGGCACAGGACTTGGAAAGTATGGCACACAAGGCCTACCCAACTGCACCACCCAATCTCCTCAAGTTATTGCTGAGGGATCAGTTTGTAGATGCCTTGGACAGTCCACAAGTGAAGCAAGCACACCCCTCTACTATGCAGGATGCAATGGCCAGAGCTCTTGAATTTGAATCCTACGTTAAGTCCAGCACAGAGCTACAGTCATCGGGATTCAAGGCCAGAAAAGGGCAGCTTTCAGAGAAGTTTGAAGGACTTTGCTGGCACTGTAATAAACCTGGGCACAAGAGAGCTGAATGCTGGCAACTTC
>NW_013803228.1:0-1252 GCF_000517525.1 Limulus polyphemus | reverse complement strand
TTGGCTGATGAAGTTACACTATAGAGCAGCATCCAGTAGTCTAACGTTATGTTGACACCAACAAAGAAAATTAGAGAAGAGTGTGAAATGTAAGCGGAATTTGATGAGGGAGAAAATGGCACAGCTATTGTAACTTACTGTAAAAATTTGTGAAGTGTAAGTGGAATGTGATGAGGGAGAAAATGGCACAGCTACTGTAAATTACTGTAAAAATGTGTGAACTGTAAGTGGAATGTGATGAGGGAGTAAATGGCAAAGCTACTGTAACTTACATTAAAACTGTGTGAAGTGTAAGTGGAATGTGATGAGGGAGTAAATGGCACAGCTGCTGTAACTTACATTAAAACTGTGTAAAGTGTAAGTGGAATGTGATGAGGGAGTAAATGGCAAAGCTATTGTAACTTACATTAAAACTGTGTGAAGTGTAAGTGGAATGTGATGAGGGAGTAAATGGCACAGCTGCTGTAACTTACATTAAAACTGTGTGAAGTGTAAGTGGAATGTGATGAAATCAATAAACTCTCGTTTTTGATGAAATATTTTAAGTAGCTTGTGATTATACCCATTATGACTCTAGTGAGGGATTTATGAGTGAACAACACGGATTTAGCTTATGGGTAAAGCAATACAAAACTTCGCTTACTCCCTCATCACATTCCACTTACACTTCACACATTTTTCATGTAAGTTACAGTAGCTGTGCCATTTACTCCCTTTGAGATTGAGATAATTATAGAAATGCTCGACGAAAGTCAATACAGATCCAAACTCCTAGATGCCTACAATACGAAGGTTCTAGAAGTATTTCAGCAACTTCCTGATCCAGTACACAATAGTTAACGAAATACGCACAAATGAAAAGAAGAGTATTGAAATCAGGTTAACGGGTATTATAATTTTTAATGAACTTTGACACTTATTGTTAAAACATCTGTCTGGTGTTATACCAAATCTCTCCCTATCAAGTTGTAAAAACAGTCTATGGATGCCGTCAGTCGATTTGAAGAAGTCGAGATTATCTGCACAATCCAGAATGTTTGAACCAATGTCGAAAATTTTAATGTCAAATGTTTCAACACAGCACTAAATATAGCAGCAACATTTGAAGTCATTATGTCACATAGGGGACGCAAAGGCACAGACAGAGTGCTCAAGCGAATGTGCAGAGGAATACAGGGACATAATGTCCCAAATGAATATGCAGAAGAATACACAGACAGAAGGCCCCAATGAAATATACAGAGGCATACAC
>NW_013803227.1:0-537 GCF_000517525.1 Limulus polyphemus | reverse complement strand
GCACTGCTTTCACCTTCTCAGGATAAGTTTTTCACACCATGCTCACTTACAACGTGACCTAAGTAAAGCACCTCTTTCTGGAACAAGTGGCATTTCTTGGGATTGAGTTTGAGGTTTGCTGCATTCAAACGCTTGAATACTTCCTCTAGCCGGGACATTTCCATAACAAAAGTTGTTGCAAATACAGTGACATCATCCAGGTACACTATGGCTACCCTCCATTGTAGGCCTTCCAGTACTCTTTCCATCAGCCTCTCAAATGTTGCTAAAGCATTGCTAAGCCCGAATGGCATCACACAATATTGCCTGAGACCTTAACCATAGCTAAATGCAGTCTTAGGTTTATCTGCTTCAGCCATTTTTAATTGATGAAAACCTGACTTTAAGTCCAGAGTGTGCTTGCTTTACTTGTATCTTCAGTTGTGGACTGTCCAAGGCATCTACAAACTAATCCCTCAGCAACAACTTGAGGAGATCGGGTGATGCAGTTGGGTAGGCCTTGTGTGCTATACTTTCCAAGTCCTGTGCCAGCTCTTG
>NW_013803226.1:0-726 GCF_000517525.1 Limulus polyphemus | reverse complement strand
TACCACCAATACGTCAGCTTCGGGAAACCAGTAGTGGTTGGTGCTGAGGGACGCCCACCAACCCCCATCGTGAAAGTCCCAACAGCTAAGTGTAAAATGGCAAGCACCACATAGTGTCTACATGACAGGAAAGCTGGATGGCCAAAAGTGCAACTTTGTCATAGATTCTGCATCTCAGCAAACCCTTGAAGCTAGATGGCCAAAGGTGCAACTTTGTCATAGATTCTGCATCTCAGCAAACCCTTGTGAGCATCAAGGTGTTAGATCACGAAGGAGTACCTGAAGCTGTACAGAAGCTCTGTGGTGCGACAGAACATTATGCAAGGTTGTGGGGACCAGTGTGGGTAACTATTGAGCTCATGGGCATGAAGAACAAACAGAAAGTATACTTGGCTGACATTGAAGACCAATGTATATTAGGATTGGACTATTTACTACCGAGGAAGTGTGTAGTTAACTTTGATAAAATGACGTTTGGAAACAACAAAGGCCAGATTCCAGTAAATGTTGCTGCATTCTTTGATTTGCATGTCACAGCACTTAAGTCAACTACAATACCACCTATGTAAGAGAAGATAATTTGGGGTAGGATAAAAGAACATCCCCAAGGAAGCCCAATGCTTGTGGAAGCAGTAGAACACCCATCCAGGCCAACGGATTTGAAGATTGAACATTTAACTGACCTCTATAAGAAGAGCATAGTCCATTTGGCAACATCACAGGCTC
>NW_013803225.1:0-539 GCF_000517525.1 Limulus polyphemus | reverse complement strand
ACTCTACCTAACTTATCTAAACGACAGTTATATTGATATTGTACTCTACCTAACTTATCTAAACGACAGTTATATTGATATTGTACTCTACCTAACTTATCTAAACGGCAGTTATATTGATATTGTACTTTACCTAACTTATCTAAATTACAGTTATATTGATATTGTACTCTACCTAACTTATCTAAATGATAGTAATATTGATGTTTTTACTATGCACGAAAAAACATCTATATGACATTAATATTAATATTGCTACCATGTATAATTCATCTAAACGACAGTAATATTGATATTGTACTCTACCTAACTTATCTAAACGACAGTAATATTGATATTGTACTCTACCTAACTTATCTAAACGACAGTTATATTGATATTGTACTTTACCTAACTTATCTAAATTACAGTTATATTGATATTGTACTCTACCTAACTTATCTAAACGACAGTTATATTGATATTGTACTCTACCTAACTTATCTAAACGACAGTTATATTGATATTGTACTCTACCTAACTTATCTAAATGATAGTAA
>NW_013803224.1:0-859 GCF_000517525.1 Limulus polyphemus | reverse complement strand
TAATAGAAAAAATGAATTACTTGACAACATCGAATGTTTGCTTTTTAATATATATACATAGATATTAATATTATTATTGGTGAAAATTTTCTAATATTATTGCTTGATGAAATTCGTTCATTGTTGACACTATTTGTTTCAATTTTATTTTGATGTGATTAATCAGTATTTATTTTAGACCGCATTTGATCTATTTTTAAGATTGGAATGTTATTTAGTTAAATTTAGTGATTAAATATGTAAAACAGTAAATGTTCACTGTTTTACGTTTCGATCATTTATTTGCTGTTTGTTTGTAGTTAAGCACAAAGCTACATTATGGCTGTGCTCGCCACGGGTATCAAAACTCGGATTTTAGCCTTATAAGTCCGCAGACTTGCCGCTGTGCCACTGAAGGGCTATTTATTTATTGCATTTCATTTGAGCCAAATGAATATCTTTGGACTCGCAAATATGCTTTTATACCGTTATAGCCTCACCAATACAACAACAAATTTCAAAAGCTTTCAGTTAAAGTTTAAAAACACATCTCCAGAAGCGTTTATATATATAAATACTAGCTTTTATTTTCTTGCGAGTTAGTAAATGTTCACTGATATTCGCAGATATACCGCTGTACCACTGGGGCGCTGTACTTGTCTGTCTTTTTATTTATCAACCTGCAACTTTCTCAAAACATATTTTAAATAAGAGCACAGAATTAGTTTGGTAGAATAAACTAACGTTGTATACGAAAATTAGTCAGTTTTGTTTGATGACTTTAGATCAAAAGTGAAACCAAACATATATATTTGTAGATAAAATAAAAAAAGAGCTAACATCAAATAAAGATAAACATATCGTAATGGCTACGTACATT
>NW_013803223.1:0-538 GCF_000517525.1 Limulus polyphemus | reverse complement strand
TATTGCGTCGTTCTGGTTGAACATTTACATTCCATAAGAAAAAGTAAAATATTATAGGAAATTAAATGACTCATTGAGAGTGACGTGTGAGAGGCAGTGCTAATTCCCGGCCTTTACTTTTTATAAGGACATTTACTTTCACACAGCTTGCATGACGTTATATATAGGTTACACTAGTGAAACGGGTTAGATAGAAGAATTTAGAAAGCATTTTCAGCTATAGACCTACTACAGAAATCTTGATAACTGTAATAGTGTGAGACATGCCAGGACCGTTTTGTTTGAAAGGGGTGCGTTTCCAAATAATATAAACACACAAAGCACATTTGTCTTATGTAATGATGTTATAAAACAAACAAAAAATATTGAATAATTAATAAGTCTTATGGCATGGCCAAGAAGAGTCTGATATAAAAATGTAAAACATATAAAACACATTATCAGTAAACATGCAGAATGCAAAACTCAAATAATACTTTTTCAGTAGACATGCTCGCCCTTTCAGCCGTGGGGGCGTTATAATGTGATGGTCAATCCC
>NW_013803222.1:0-900 GCF_000517525.1 Limulus polyphemus | reverse complement strand
AAAGTAGTTTTTTTGACCTTTTTCTATTAATTTTGCTATAATGTCTCACTTTTGAGTTTTCCGACGAAACAAGCACTAGCCGACATTTTTCTATTAATTTTGCGTCAAAAAACACTTTTCTCCATTTTCCAAAAAAATTCATATTTTCACAGAAAAGCCAAGGCTATAGCCCATGTTTTTTCCCAAATTTTGAAAAAATTATTTTTCTTCATATTTCAACACAACGATGCCCTTGATGCAAGACCCTCAAAATGGATATCCTTTCATCAAAATTCCCAGTAGTTATTTCATAATCTGTTATGAAAATTTCTGCTAACTTCCATATCACCGTTCATTATTGTCTTTAGTTATATTGTAAATAAAGAACAGCTTTAAAAATAAGGTTATTCAAACAAAATCCCAGCATCTAATAGTCCATGACGTCTTATTATACATTAAAATCTACCTTTTGGATTGTTTTTACTCATAATTAGCGAAAGTTCAAGTTTTTTGGCTTCTCATTTACATAATACTTTTCGTAAATGCTATAATGTCTCACTTTTGAGTTTTCCGACGAAACAAACACTTACCGACAGCATTTACGAAAAGTATTATGTCAAGTGAAATGCCAAAAAAAATTTAACTTTCGCTAATTATGAGTAAAAACAATCCAAAAGGTAGATTTTAATGTATAATAAGACGTCATGGACTATTAGATGCTGGGAATTTGTTTGAATAACCTTACCTTTCATCAAAATTCCCAGTAGTTATTTCATAATCTGTTATGAAAATTTCGGCTAGATTCCATATCACCGTTCATTATTGTCATTAGGTATATTGTAAATAAAGAAGAGCTTTAAAAATGAGGATATTCAAACAAAATCCCAGCATCTAATAATCCATGACGTTATATCCATTTTG
>NW_013803221.1:0-538 GCF_000517525.1 Limulus polyphemus | reverse complement strand
AACAAAGTTACGGAGAGTTAATTAACAAACGGAGACGTAACAACTGTTATAACGGTCTTTTAGTCCTCAGTACACTAAATTTTGTTGACATTGATATGGGTCCTTTTAGTCAGTTTTCCAATATATTTTGTCGACTGTTATAACGGACTTTTAGTCTTCCTTCCTCCAGGTTTTGTTGACATTGATAAGGGTCCTTTTAGTCAGTTTTCCACTAGATATTTTTGACTTTGAAAACGTGTTATTAGTTTTCTTCCACTCGATTTTTTCGACTTTCATAACTGTCTTTTTAGGCCTTTTTAGACTAGATATTTTCGACTTTCATAGAGGTATTTTTAGTGTTTCTTACGCTATATTTTAATGACTTTCATAATGGTATTTTTAATCCTTCTTAAACTATATTTTGTCGACTGTTATATCGGTCTTTTAATCTTCCTTAAACTATATTTTGTTGACAATTATAAGGGTCCTTTTAGTCCGTTTTCCACTAGATTTTGTTTACTTTGAAAACGTGTTATTAGTTTTCTTCCACTCGATTTTG
>NW_013803220.1:0-546 GCF_000517525.1 Limulus polyphemus | reverse complement strand
AAGACACAAGATTTAACAATACTGTGTACTCTCAGTAAGAAGACACAAGATTTAACAATACTGTGTACTGTCAATAAGAAGACACAAGATTTAACGATACTGTGTACTATCTATAAGAAGACACAAGATTTAACAATACTCTGTACTCTCAATAAGAAGACAAAAGATTTAACAATACTGTAAACTGTCAATAAGAAGACACAAGATTTAACGATACTGTGTACTGTCAATAAGAAAACACAAGATTTAACGATACTGTGTACTGTCAATAAGAAGACCAAGATTTACTATACTGTGTACTGTCAATAAGAAGACACAAGATTTAACAATACTATGTACTCTCAGCAGGAAGACACAAGATTTAACAATACTGTGTACTGTCAATAAGAAGACAAAGGATTTAACGATACTGTGCACTTTCAATAAGAAGACACAAGATTTAACGATACTGTGTACTGTCAATAAGAAGACGCAAGATTTAACAATACTGGGTACTTTCAATAAGAAGACACAAGATTTAACGATACTGTGTACTGTCAATAAGAA
>NW_013803219.1:0-537 GCF_000517525.1 Limulus polyphemus | reverse complement strand
GCTCGATAGCTACCCACACTGGTCCCCACAACCTTGCAGAATGTCCTGTCTCACTACAGAGCTTCTGTACAGCTTCTGGTACTCCTTTGTTATCCAGCACCTTGATGCTCACAAGGGTTTGCTGAGACGCAGAATCTATGACAAAATTGCACCTTTGACCATCCAGCTTCCCTGTCACGTAGACACTGTGTGTGCTTGCCATTTTACACTTAGCTGTTGGGACTTTCACGATGGAGGTTGGTGGGCGTCCCTTAGCACCAACCACTACTGGTTTCCCGAAGCTGACTTATTGGTGGTATTTTTCTTACACTGGCTCCTCAGATGTCCTTGCTCCCCACAGTTCCAACAGCCTTTATGGGTAGCGGCCATTACTGATGTATCATCTCCTCTGTGCTGAAGTTTCCAACATTTAGCTCTCTTGTGCCCAGGTTTGTTACAGTGCTAGCAAAGACCCTCAAACTTATCTGAAAGCTGACCTTTTCTGGCCTTGAATCCAGATGACTTTACCAACCTTGGTACCTCTGTGCTGGACTTAAC
>NW_013803218.1:0-529 GCF_000517525.1 Limulus polyphemus | reverse complement strand
CCTGGATGGGTCTTTCACTGCTTCCACAAGCCAGTGGGCTTCCTTGGGGATGTTCTTTTATCTTACCCCCAAATTATCTTCTCTGACATAGGGGGTATTGTTGTTGATTTAAGTGCTGTGACACGCAAATCAACAGATGCAGCAAAACTTACCAGAATTTGGCCTTTGTTGTTCTCGAATGTCATTTTATCAAAAATAACCACACACTTCCTCGGTATTAAGTAGTCCAACTTTAATATGCATTGGTCTTCAATGTCAGCCAAGTGTACTTTGTGTCTGTTCTTTATGCCCATGAGCTCAATAGTTACCCACACTGGTCCCCACAACTTTGCATAATGTCCTGTCACATCACAGAGCTTCTTTACAGATTCTGATACTCCTTTGTGATCCAGCACCTTGATACTCACAAGGGTTTGTGGAGATGCAGAAACTATGAAAAAGTTGCACTTTTGGCCATCCAGCTTTTCTGTCACATAGACACTATGTGTGCTTGCCATTTTACACTTAGCTGTTGGGACTTTCACACTGG
>NW_013803217.1:0-537 GCF_000517525.1 Limulus polyphemus | reverse complement strand
GATTTTTGTGTGTCATGTGGTATGTTGAATGCATCACTGGTTCAAATTAGATGTCTTATTAGATGGTCTTATCTTTTTCAATTTGCTAAGATATTGCTCATGTGATAAATCAAACACGGTGGCACCCCGCCCACCTCTTTCCATTTTTAGAAACACTCCCTTATATACACTTCTATATATGAAATGAATAACAAATTGGAAGATCAGTATGTCCTTCAAGTGGCTTTCTCAGTCATTTTAATGGACTTGGTGCCATTTCTTTCTTTTGAACCAAGATTTCAATATGGTAGGTTGTTTTTAGTCTGTTCAAAATTTCATTTTTTTTTTTAAGACCCAAATACAGCTTAGTTACTAAGCTTGTCAAGTTATAGTGGAATTCTATGGTAGTAATGTAGTACGTTATGATTTTTTAGTTATTCAAATGTATATATAAAACCTAAAAAAAGTATTTTGTTTCGTATCCTCCACGTGCAATTTTTAAAGGCTTAGCAACCTACATCAAGCAGCAACTGAGTATAAAGGTCATAACCAGAAAGA
>NW_013803216.1:0-537 GCF_000517525.1 Limulus polyphemus | reverse complement strand
GTAGGGATGGCTAATATCAATCCTTCAAACAAGATGGTAGGGAATGGCTAATATCAATCCTTCAAACAAGATGGTAGGAATGGCTAATATCAATCCTTCAAACAAGATGATAGGGATGGCTAATATCAATCCTTCAAACAAGATGGTAGGGATGGCTGATATCAATCCTTCAAACAAGATGGTAGGGATGGCTGATATCAATCCTTCAAACACGATGGTAGGGATGGCTAATATCAATCCTTCAAACAAGATGGTAGGGATGGTACAACAGGAAAAGCATTCACTGCCAGTTTGTTGTATCGATAAAACTTCATTAAATTTGCCCACATAAATGTATGATTCTAAGTGATCAATTCGTCATGTTTGATCTTTAAACAACGTTTATGTAAGTAAAAACTATTTATTTCAAGAAAAATAATTTTCTTCGTTCTCGCCATGTTCTTTGTAGACTTTGGGTATCATTAGGGGGCCTCCCCATGTTTTTGTTGACTTTGGGTATCATTAGGGGACCTCCCCATGTTCTTTGTTGACTTTGGG
>NW_013803215.1:0-538 GCF_000517525.1 Limulus polyphemus | reverse complement strand
TCACAAATCTATAAATACTTTCGCATTTCGTAACTTTGTTCTTGAACTTAAATTTTACGAGTCACGATGAAAGGATCCTATCATTTATTAGTATAACAGCATATCTTTTCAATCATTAGTCATAACTACTCTGTCTATCATGAGACCTGGTGGATAGGTTTTTTTTTAAATTTCGCACGAGGGCTATCTGGGCTAGCCGTCCCTAATTTAGCAGTGAAAGACTAGCGGGAAGACAGCTAGTCATCACCACCCACTGCCAACTCTTGTGCTACTATTTAATAAACGAATAGTGGGATTGACCATCACTTTATAACGTCCCTATTAAAAGGGCAATCATGTTTGGTGGGACGGAGAGTTGAACTCGCGACCGTCATATTGCGAATCGAGTGCCTTAACCACCTGGCCTGGTGAATAAGGCGCTCGACTCGCAATATGAGATTCGCGGATTCGAATTTCTCTCACCAAACATACTCGTCTTTTAAGCTCTGGGGGCGTTATAATGTTGTGGCTAATCCCACTGTTCATTGGTAAAAGAGTT
>NW_013803214.1:0-536 GCF_000517525.1 Limulus polyphemus | reverse complement strand
ACTACGGTTGAAAAGACGAAAATATCTGATGTCGGGATTCCATATTGTGACCCAAATATCGCGAGGCGAACGTCGTGGCCACCCTGTTATATTTGTTTGTAATTGAACACAAAGCTAATCAATGGGCTATCTGTGCTCTGCCTACCATAGGTTTCTGAGCGCGAAACAAAACATTACATTTTCTCTATTATCTCCTTACATTATAAAACATTTTTTTAAAATCTTCAGACTGAAAGGTTCTCCTGTGGTACAGCTGTCAGTTTACGGAGTTGTTATGCTGAAATCCGGGGTTCGACTCAGCGCGGTGAACAAAGTGCAGATAGTTCCTCGTTTAACTTTGCACGAAGAAACAAAAAGAACAGACTGAAAGATAATATATATATCGTGTTCTATCTCTGAGATAAGAAGTTCAGATTTCTTGAATACCATTATGAAATTGTTGTTAGTTGAGATTGAGGATCTCAGATAGAAGAATGTCAGGTCCCCGTATCCTGACGAATCAGTTTCATATCACTAAACATGTGTCTAACATGGGG
>NW_013803213.1:0-538 GCF_000517525.1 Limulus polyphemus | reverse complement strand
ACTGACACTCTACAGTACCATCTATAGTAAGCGTTTCTTTGATATGTCTCTGGCACTCTACAGTACCATCTATAGTCAGCGTTGCTTTGATCTATCTCTGACACTCTACAGTACCATCTATAGTCAGTGTTGCTTTGAACTGTCTCTGACACTCTACAGCACCATCTATAGTCATCATTTCTTTGATCTATCTCTTATATTCTACTTTAGAATAGTAACTGTTGCCTATCTATTTATCTTATATTTTATCCTAACCCTTATTAACACGCGTTTGTTTTTTAATTTTTCCTTTGCGGAAACTAGTAATAAATGTCAAAATAAAATAACCAATAATCCAAAATGTATTATGGGAAGCAAATCTAATCCACGAAGTCAACTTTGTTTTATAATAACCTAAGGATATCTAACTGTATTACACACCTGCTGACGAAACATTTTGTGTGTGTGGACTTAATACCAAATGCGTAAATAAAAACAATAATAGTAATATAATATAGGGAAGGCAGATAGTCAACACCATGAACCGTTTGTTCTTGGG
>NW_013803212.1:0-537 GCF_000517525.1 Limulus polyphemus | reverse complement strand
CTTTGGCGAATGCTCTAGTATTTACTAGTAGGGTAGGCTGGTATATATAAGAGGGGAAAACGTGACGCGGTAAGAAAGGTAATGTGTGTATAGATAGTGAGTAATTGAACTGCAGTCACACGGTATTGTTGAAGTTAACGTTCGTTCGTTACAGTGTTGTTTTAGCGCGAGTATTGAGATTGAGTGTATCGCAGAGTAATATTCGGAAAGAATAAACCAGTTTTATTAAGTAAAGACTTGTGTCGTTAAACTTTCGTTGGAACGAAGTTACGGAAAAATCAATTAACAAACGGAGACGTAACAAATTGGTGTCAGAGAGTGGGATAAAAAAAAAGAAGAAGAAGAAAAATGGAAACGAGAGGCGGAAAATCAAACTACAGCTTAGCAGATTTGATGGCAGCAATACAGAAACAAGAAAAGAAACAAGAAGAACGAGAAAAGAAACAAGAAGAACGAGAAGAGAAATTACAACAGTTGTTAGAGGAAAAAGAAAAGAAACAAGAAGAACGAGAAGAGAAATTACAACAGTTGTTAGAG
>NW_013803211.1:0-538 GCF_000517525.1 Limulus polyphemus | reverse complement strand
CGAAGCTACTGTTGTAGCTTCCTGATTTAGTATTGCATATGCCTCAGGCCACTTGGTGGAATAATCCACCACCACACAAATGTACTTGTTTCTAGCATGAGTTTGAGGCAAAGGACGAGCAATGTCAACAGCTACTCTTTCCATTGGTGCACCAACATGATATATCTTCATTGGAGCACGTACCTTATGCTTGGGTCCCCTTTTAGCTCAACATGTCCTGCACCATTCTTCCACATCTTGCCTCATACCTATCCAGTAAAATCTCTGTCGTAGGTGACTCAATGTCTTCTTAACTCCGAGATGTCCTCCTGGTAAACTATCATGGGATTGACGCTGCACAACTTCCCATAACTTTCTCGGTATAACCGTTTGACAGGTTGTCACTTTCACATCTGCAGTTTCTCATCTCCGGAGAAGAATACCATCTTCAAGCTTCAACTGGTCCAATTGTGCCCAATAGTTCTTTGTCACAGGGCTTAAGCTAGACACCTTCTCCCAAGCAGGGCACAAAACACTTGCTTTTAGAAAATCAATTGTT
>NW_013803210.1:0-537 GCF_000517525.1 Limulus polyphemus | reverse complement strand
ATGTTCCCAGCAATCTCATAATAATCTTAACCAAAATGAAAGAATTGCTCTAAACAATCTTAAATCGAACAACAATATCATAATATAGCCAACAGATTAGGACGGGACTATTGTTATTCTTAACAAAGTTTACTATATCGCTGAAGCTAACCGCCAATTGGAGAGAACTAACTTGTACAAGAAACTTTCACAGGATCCTACAACTCAGTTTATTAATAGTGAAGTTTATTAATAGTGAAGTAATAGTGATGATAATAGTTTTCGTCACAGCATCGTAACACAGTAGATGTCATCAGCATATTTTTTTTTCCTATTAAACAACATATAGAAGTCCAATACCATCAGCAAAGATATAATATGAAAAATATTCTGCTGTTTACAACAGTATAGTACTAAAACAAAATTTGCTTTGGAAAGAATTACTAAACATTTAATAATATAACAATGAATATCAAAACCGGATGACTAGAAAATATAACTGAATATAAGACAATGTAGAAACGTGTTGGTTCAACTTTCCGAACCCGACAGCTGAAG
>NW_013803209.1:0-538 GCF_000517525.1 Limulus polyphemus | reverse complement strand
GATTATTTCTGGTTGTATCCAATACATTAGTAGCACACGGACTAAGCTAACTTAAGTAATTCTGACATGCATTTTTTATCTACTCTTAGTCATAGTAGTGTTTTTTGTTTTGTTTTGATGACTAGCTGCCTTCCCTCGAGTCTTACAGTGCTAAATTAGGGACGGCTAGCGCAGATAGCCCTCGTGTAGCTTTGCGCAAACCGAACCACTGTGAGCAGAATCGTGTTGTTTCATATTGCTTAATTAACTCAATAATTCCATACTTACTAGCATAAAATATGCTTCTATAGTTACCTCAAGGGTGCCCGAAAAAATCCGTTAGAACACCTATCTGACCACGTGTGAAACGTTTGGTCCCGCTAGCTTGCGAGTACTAGTATAAACACAGTTTTAAACATATCATAACTACATAGTTTTAAACATATCACACCTACACAGTTTTAAACACATAACACCTGAAAACACAAGGGAGGCAAGGAACACATAATCCTTTGTCAGATTCCGATTAAATGACTCACACACCTGAAATCACAAGGGA
>NW_013803208.1:0-538 GCF_000517525.1 Limulus polyphemus | reverse complement strand
AGTATCAGAAGCTGTACAGAAGCTCTATGGTGTGACAGGACATTATGCAAGGTTGTGGGGACCAGTGTGGGTAATTATTGAGATCATGGGCATGAAGAACAGACACAAAGTATACTTGGCTGACATTGAAGACCAATGCATACTAGGGTTGGACTACTTACTACCGAGGAAGTGTGTAATTAATTTTGACAAAATGACGTTTGGGAACAACAAAGGCCAAATCCCGGTAAGTGTTAAAAGAGAGGTTGAGCTAACCAGGTGTCATCAAGCTGAAGTCAAAGTGACTGAAAGAGTTGATGATGGTGAAGTGGAACCAAATATAGATATCAAGGCAGAACAGGAGAAAGACCAAGATTTGAAGCCAGTGATTGATTTTATTAAAGCAAGTGTTTTGTGCCCTGCTTGGGAGAAGGTGTCTAGTCTAAGCCCTGTGACAAAGAACTATTGGGTACAATGGGACCAGTTGAGGCTTGAAGATGGTATTCTTCTCCGGAGATGGGAAACTGCAGATGGGAAAGTGACGACCTGGCAAACGGTT
>NW_013803207.1:0-538 GCF_000517525.1 Limulus polyphemus | reverse complement strand
AAAATATCCGATAGTGCTTATTACGTCGGAAAACTCAAAATTGAAACATTATAATATTGACGAAAAACATTATGTCACTATAAAAGCTAAAAAAATTGAACTTTCACTAACCCAGAGTAAAAACAATTCAAATGGATGAGTTTATTTGATAAGAAGACGTCATGGCCTTTAATATGTTGGAATTTTGTTTGAATGATATTATTCTTAAAGCTCTTCTTTGTTTATAATATAATTGAAGACAAAAAACAACAACAACAGTAAAATCGACATTAACCGAAATTTTGATAAGAGATTTCGAAATAACTAGTGGGAATTTTGATAAAAGGATATCTATTTTGAAAGTCTTACATCAAGGGCATCTTTGTATTGAAATATGAAGAAAAACAATTTTTTCAAAAATTTGGGAAAAAACATGGGCTATAGCCTTTGGTGTTTGGTGAAAATATGAATTTTTCTGGAAAATGGAAAAAAGTGTTTTTTTGACGCAAAATTAATAGAAAAATATCCGATAGTGCTTATTTCGTCGGAAAACTCAAAA
>NW_013803206.1:0-538 GCF_000517525.1 Limulus polyphemus | reverse complement strand
CAATAGCCACATACAATAAACCAATAACCATAACTTAATTAAAATGTACAGAATTACAAACACAAAATTACAATTCAACAAAGTCTCTTAATTTTACGGGACGTATCTTCCTCCGTACTGGTCTCTGTCTCATTGGCTTCTGCTTCATATGGAGTTCATCTGCTTCATCAGGAAATGTCCTATCGTCGATAACAGTCACATCAGTGGTAGTAACTTCATCAAGAGCATCACCGTTTCCCTTCTCAAAACTGAGTAGAGTTTCTTCTTCGACGGTGGCACATCTTCAGCAGGTCATTTGTTCCTTTGTTCCAACTGAAATGTCCTGGACCATGATAATGCCAAAGCCTGTTGGCATGCATCACTTTTGGCTTACCTCGCCGACCACTTTTTATCCGGAAAGTCACGTCTGAGAGATGATCCACTATGTCATATGGGCCTTCCCATGGAGAGACAACTTAGGAGACTGCCGGGCCCGACAGCTGATCATACTGTGCTTATAGATTTGTGCTATAAGGGCGTAAGTAACAAAAAGAAATAT
>NW_013803205.1:0-670 GCF_000517525.1 Limulus polyphemus | reverse complement strand
TTATGAAAGTTTTCGATTTTGTCGGTGGAAGAAAAACGTGTTTTTAGTTTCAAAGTCAAAAAAATGTAGTATTTTGTTGACATTGATAAGAGTCCTTTTAGTCAGTGTTCCCTGGAGGAAGGAAGACTAAAAGTCCGTTATTACAGTCGACCGTTTTCAACTATATTTTGACTAAAACGATCCATATCAATGTCAACAAAATCTAATGGAAGGAAGATTAAAAGAACGATATAACAGTCGACAAAATAAAGTTTAAGAAGGATTAAAACACCATTATGAAAGTCATAAAAATACAGAGTAAGAAAGACTAAATATACATCTATCAAAGTCGAAAATATCTATTCTAAGAAGGCCTAAAATTCAGTTATGAAAGTCGACAAAATCGAGTGGAAGAAAACTAAAAACACGTTTTCAAAGTCAACAAAATCTAGTAGAAAACTGACTAAAACGACCCATATCAATGTCAACAAAATCTAGTGGAAAGAAAACTAAAAGACCTTTATAACAGTCGACAAAATATAGTTTAAGAAGGAATAAAAATACCATTATAAAAGTCATAAAAATAAAGTGTAAGAAAGACTAAAAATACCTCTATAAAAGTCGAAAATATCTAGTCTAAGAAGGCCTAAAAAGACAGTTATGAAAGTCGACAAAATCGAATGGGCGAAAA
>NW_013803204.1:0-665 GCF_000517525.1 Limulus polyphemus | reverse complement strand
AGTGGCAGTTCGAACAACAAAATAAACAAAGTTTCTTTTCTTTTTCCTCCAACCACTGCTGTAATTTCTCTTCTCGTTCTTCTTGTTTCTTTTCTTTTTCCTCCAACAGCTGCTGTAATCTCTCTTCAAGAAAAACGAGAAAATAAACAAGAAGAGAGATTACAGCAGCTGTTGGAGGAAAAAGAAAAGAAACAAGAAGAACGAGAAAATAAACAAGAAGAGAGATTACGGCAGTTGTTGGAGGAAAAAGAAAAGAAACAGGAAGAGAAATTACAGCAGTGGTTGGAGGAAAAAGAAAAGAAACAAGAAGAACGAGAAGAGAAATTACAGAAGTGGCTGGAGGAAAAAGAAAAGAAACAAGAAAAACGAGAAAATAAACAAGAAGAGAGATTACAGCAGCTGTTGAAGGAAAAAGAAAAGAAACAAGAAGAACGAGAAAATAAATAAGAAGAGAGATTACAGCAGTTGTTGGAGGAAAAAGAAAAGAAGAACAGGAAGAGAAATTACAGCAGTGGCTGGAGGAAAAAGAAAATAAACAAGAAGAGAAATTACAGTAGTGGTTGGAGGAAAAAGAAAAGAAACAAGAAGAGAAATTACAGCAGTGGCAACTGGAACAAGAAAGGAAACAAGAAGTACAAACGGAAAACATTGGTAAATTTAAAAGC
>NW_013803203.1:0-538 GCF_000517525.1 Limulus polyphemus | reverse complement strand
CCTGTATGCCATCTTCTCCTGGTGCCTTGTTTTTGGTGGTTTTAATAACTTATCGGACTTCTGTTTCTGTAATTGTGTTTGTTAGTAAATGTGTGATTGGGTTTTCTATTTCATTTAGTCTGATATTTGTGTTTTGTATGTTAACTGGATATTTAGATATGTACATGGTTATGTTTTGTTTGATGTAATTGTTTACTTTGTTGTAAAAATGTTCGTTCATGTCTGGTTCATTGAATACTTTAGCTTTTTCTGTGTTAGTGTATGCTGTCTTATTTTGTGTTTCTTGGGGTGGGTAATTGCTATTAGTGTTTCCCGTATTGGTGAATCTTTTTAGATGGTTCCAGAATTGTTTTGGGTCCGTTTGATCATTTAGTTGGGAGCAGAAATTGTCCCAACTATCTTGTTTAATTGACGGACCTCGTTACGCATTTTATTTCTTAATGTGTTGATTTGTGTTTTAAGTGTTGTGTATCTGGTTTCCATGAATTCTCTGCGTAGTTTTCTTCTTTCATTTATCATGTCTATGATTTGTGTGAGG
>NW_013803202.1:0-538 GCF_000517525.1 Limulus polyphemus | reverse complement strand
GGTGTGACAGGACATTATGCAAGGTTGTGGGGACCAGCGTGGGTAACTATCGAGCTCATGGGCATAAAGGACAGACAGAAAGTATATTTGGCTGAGATTGAAGACCAATGTATATTAGGGATGGACTACTTACTACCGAGGAAGTGTGTAGTTAACTTGGATAAAATGACGTTTGGGAACAAAAAAGGCAAAATTCTGGTAAGTGTTGCTGTATCTGTTGATTTGCATATCACAGCACTTAAGTCAACTACAATACCGCCTGGGTCAGAGAAGATAATTTGTAGTAGAATAAAAAACATCCCCAAAAAAGCCCGATGCTTGTGGCAGCAGTGGAAGACCCATCCAGGCCAGCGGACATGAAGATTGGATGGTCACTTGTGACAGGTCATCAAGTAGCACCCATAACAGTGGCTAATTTCTCTAAATGTGAGCAGACACTTAAGGAAGGGGCATTGTTGGGTGTGTGCCAGGAGGTAGAGCTAGTCAGTGTTAAGGCAAGAAATACAACCATAAAGAAAATACATCCTCTCCCAGAACA
>NW_013803201.1:0-538 GCF_000517525.1 Limulus polyphemus | reverse complement strand
CGTTGTAACGTCGAAACATGTAGAGTCGTCAACTTTTTGAAGGCCATAGATAGGCCTTGATAAAATGTTTTTAATTGTGTACCAGTTTGACGTTGAATATTATTTATGATTTTAAATATAGTGGCTGTTCTATGAATAAATGTCCCCCCTCAAGGGCTCAGTGGTAAGTCTGTAGACTTACCACACTAAAAATCAGCCTTCGATACCCGTGATGGGCAGATCACAAATAGCCCATGTGTAGGTTTATGTTTAACAACAACCCAAAGTAAACTAATAAGTTTGACATGTAGGTTTCAGTCCAGACTGAAGTAAATCAATATAGTGGTTATGAAACAACTTCAGTTGGGAGATGGCCAGGTGGTTAGGGCACTCGACTCGCAATCTGAGGGTCCGAATCCCCGTCACACTAAATATGCTCGCCCTTTCAGCCGTGGTGGGCTTATAATGTGACGGTCAATCCCACTATTCGTTGGTAAAAGAGTAGCCCAAGAGTTGGCAGTGGGTGGTAATGACTAGCTGTCATCTCTCTAGTCTTACA
>NW_013803200.1:0-771 GCF_000517525.1 Limulus polyphemus | reverse complement strand
AGTAAAGTTGATCTCACCAATAAATAAAGGTTATTTTTCTTTAACCAAATATTAAAATAGTTACATAAAATCATGAAATGGTGCACCTGGCCCTGATTCTTAGATGGAATATTTACAGCCAATGCAGAAGTTAAGCCTTATAACCCTGAACCACGAACAAAATGTGTGTGTAACCTTGAATCATGAACAACATTTATATGTAAGTTGTATGTAACCTTAAGTCACGAACAAAGTGTGTATGCAAGTTGTATGTAACCCCGAGTCACGAATAAGATGTGTTTGTAAGTTGTATATGTAACCCTGAGTCATGAACAAGATGTGTGTGTAAGTTGTACGTAACCCTGAGTCATGAACAAGATGTGTTTGTAAGTTGTATACGTAACCCTGAGTCATGAACAAGATGTGTTTGTAAGTTGTATATGTAACCCTGAGTCATGAACAAGATGTGTATGTAAGTTGTACGTAACCCTGAGTCACGAACAAGATGTGTATGTAAGTTCTATATGTAACCCTGAGTCATGAACAAGATGTGTATGTAAGTTGTACGTAACCCTGAGTCATGAACAAGATGTGTTTGTAAGTTGTATATGTAACCCTGAGTCATGAACAAGATGTGTATGTAAGTTGTACGTAACACTGAGTCACGAACAAGATGTGTATGTAAGTTCTATATGTAACCCTGAGTCATGAACAAGATATGTATGTAAGTTGTACGTAACACTGAGTCACGAACAAGATGTGTATGTAAGTTCTATATGTAACCCTGAGTAA
>NW_013803199.1:0-538 GCF_000517525.1 Limulus polyphemus | reverse complement strand
GGTCTACCCAACTGCACCACCCAAACTCCTCAAGTTGTTGCTGAAGGATCAGTTCGTAGATGCCTTGGACAGTCCACAACTAAAAATACAGGTGAAGCAAGCACACCCCTCTACCATGCAGGATGCAATGGTCAGAGCTCTCGAACTTGAATCCTAATTTAAGTCCAGCACAGAGGCACCAAGGTTGGTACAGTCATCTGGATTCAAGGCCAAAAAAGGTCATCTTTCAGAGAAGTTTGAGGGACTTTGCTGGCACTGTAACAAACCTGGGCACAAGAGAGCTCAATGCTGGCAACTTCAACACAGGGGAGATGATACAGCAGGAAAGGCTGCTACCCAAAAAGGCTGTTGGAACTGTGGGGAGCAAGGACATCTGAGGAGCCAGCGTAAGAAAAATACCACCAAAAAGTCAGCTTCGGGAAACCAGTAGTGGTTGGTGATGAGGGACGCCCACCAATCTTCGTCGTGAAAGTCCCAACAGCTAAGTGTAAAATGGCAAGCACACATAGTATCTACATGACAGGGAAGCTGGATGGCG
>NW_013803198.1:0-539 GCF_000517525.1 Limulus polyphemus | reverse complement strand
CGTGGATCTATAGCTAATTATAAAAAATAAATAGTTTCCTGTACGAAATGTTCTAAATCAATTAACTAGGATTAAGCTTTAAATACACTAATAACAGTAAATACAAAAGTAAAAGATGCTATATCATACTTACTGAATATACATTAAAGGAAAGAGTATTACGACAAAAACAATAAATAGAAATAGAAATATGTTAAAAACGGTAATTGACGTGAACAAACTGGAAACGATATAAACACTTGAAAAATTAGCAATATATATATTTCTGAAAACGACATTCCAAATGTGCCAACAAAGATTTAGACGCTGTAAACATTCTTAAACGATAATTACCTAAAATGAACACACCATATGTGAGTGGAAATTTGAAAAATCAAAATAATGTTGATTGTCACGTAAAAAAGACAATTGTTTGTAACGAGAAATAGTCTAGTGCATTTTCTAAATATTCAAATTTTCTATACACTTCTAAAAGAATTTATAGATACAAAATCAGAAAAGGCACTTCGCAATATTGTATTAGAAATACAAATAAAATA
>NW_013803197.1:0-663 GCF_000517525.1 Limulus polyphemus | reverse complement strand
TACTGGAAAGCCTACAATGGAGGATAGCCCGTTGTGTACCTGGATGATGTCATTGTGTTTGCAACAACTTTTGATGAGGAAATGTCCCAGCTAGAGGAAATATTCAAGCATTTGAAAGCAGCAAATCTCAAACTCCATCCCAAGAAATGCCACTTGTTCCAGAAAGAGGTGCTTTACTTAGGTCACATTGTAAGTGAGCATGGTGTGCAAACTGATCCTGACAAGGTGAAAGCAGTGCGTGACTGGCCAACACCAGACAAAGTGGGAAAGTTAAGAAGTTTCTTGGGACTCTTATCTATTATCGGAAGTTTGTGAAGGACTTTGCAAATATAGCTGCTCCACTACATGATTTGACCAAAAAAGGCCAGAAGTTGGAATGGACAGTTTCTTGCCAGCATGCTTTCAAGACATTGAAAGAAAAAATTGACCTCAGCTCCACTTTTAAAGCTTTCAGATCCCTCACTGCCGTACATACTGGATTGCGATGCTAGTAATGTCGGAATTGGAGGAGTGTTGTCTCAAAAAGTGGGTGAAAACGAACATGTGGTGGCCTACTTCAGTAGGGATTTGAGTAGACCAGAGAGGAACTACTGTGTAACACGAAGGAAACTCCTTGCTATAGTAAAGAGTCTGACATATTTCCATCCTTACCTCTATGTGGCT
>NW_013803196.1:0-539 GCF_000517525.1 Limulus polyphemus | reverse complement strand
CTCTATGTTCGTAACATTATACATCTATTTATAATTAAATTTTATTGTTTTATTGCCTTTTGAACCATGTCTAACTGCTATCTGCACCATTATAAGTTATAAATCACATGGGGAACGTGCAGCTCACGTTATGCTATCGAATTGCATCACCCACGAGCCGCTCGAGTGCGTACTATGCGAACAATTTTAATTATATTATTATTATTACTTATTTTACTTATTCTAGTCTAAATAACTTAAAAAGTTCCGTACTTTTATAATAATAAATAAAGAATAAATATGAAAAATAAGAAATAAAGTACTTACCCAATCTTGTTTTTTTCTTGCCCTCTATTCTCCATGAGAGTTAAGCCTGATTTTTTTAGTGATTATAGTAAAGCACTTAACAGTTTTTATTTAATTGAATAATACACCAAAGAATATAGACTAATAACATGCAAATAGTAGACAAATTCACATGCTTCTAAAAATTCTAACTATGCAACAAGAGCCGTTAGAAATTCATCCAAGCTAATCGTTAACTTTTCCACGGGAATGAC
>NW_013803195.1:0-535 GCF_000517525.1 Limulus polyphemus | reverse complement strand
CTTTTTATTGACAGTACACAGTATTGTTAAATCTTTCTTCTTATTGATAGTACATAGTATTGTTAAATCTTGTGTCTTCTTATTGACAGTACACAGTATTGTTAAATATTGTGTCTTCTTTTTGACAGTACACAGTATAGATAAATCCTGCATCTTCTTATTGACAGGACACAGTATTGTTAAATCTTGTGTCTTCTTATTGCCGGAACAAAGTATTGATAAATCCTGTATCTTCTTACTGACAGGACACAGTATTGTTAAATCTTGTGTCTTCTTATTGACAGTACAAAGTATTGATAAATCCTGTATCTTCTTACTGACAGGACACAGTATTGTTAAATCTTGTGTCTTCTTATTGACAGTACACAGTATTGATAAAACCTTTATCTTCTTATTGACAGTACACAGTATTGATAAATCCTTTATCTTCTTATTGACAGGACACAGTATTATTAAATTATGTGTATTCTTATTGACAGTACACAGTATTGATAAATCCTTTATCTTCTTATTGACAGGACACAGTATTGTTAAA
>NW_013803194.1:0-538 GCF_000517525.1 Limulus polyphemus | reverse complement strand
GTTTATTGTAAGTGGCAATTGTTCGGGACGAACAATACTAAGGAGGGGGCAGTGTTGCGTCATCGAGGTCACGTGACTGGTGTGGCACCACCTATTTTCTAGAACTATCCTGTACCTTGGCGAATGCTCTAGTATTTGCTAGATATAGGTAGTTTGGTATATAAGAGAGGGTGACAACGTGACGGAATAATGTAATGTGTGTGTAGATAGTGAGTAATTGAACTGCTGTCAGAAGTATTGTTGACGTTCGTTGATATAGCGTTTGTTATAGAGCGACTGTTGAAAATAAGTGTATCGTAAAGTTATATTCGGAAAGAATAAACCAGTTTTATTAAGAAAGGACTTGTGTCGCTTAAGTTTTGTCGGAACGAAGTTACGGAAAATCAATTAACGACTGGAGGCGTAACAATATGTTTATAGAATATATGAATCAGGAAGTCAGAAGAGGAAGGCATAAATAGAAAAGGATATTGAAAAGCAGTCTGGTGGTTTGGAAAAGTTTCACTTGTACCACAACTAACAAGGAGCAGAATATAGT
>NW_013803193.1:0-1400 GCF_000517525.1 Limulus polyphemus | reverse complement strand
GGAAGGCACTTCTGCTTATAATGAGCAGAGCTTCATATGACGAACATGCCAGGATCACCAGAAGCTGCAACATAATGTGTTCTAGGAATTGTGTTATTGTTTATTTATTATATTACACTATGACAGCACTGATAAATATTTCAGTGCCAAATTATGGAGCAGATGAACAAATTCTGCAACAGCTAATATATATATATTCTACTTGGCTGAAGATTTACTCATTACTTTTGGCATGACACACGAAAATGGTATATAAAATTCAGAAATGGAATCATATATTCATCATTACCTCTAAACCACTAATTTGTCATTTTCATAAATAGTTGTGCATTACAAGATACTGTATATAAATTTTTCAACATTAGAAACACTACACACAAACTTTAAAGAAAATGCTATGCAGAACAAACACAAAGTCTTAAGCAGTAACTGCAGTACTGAACTCATAATGAAATCAAAAAAGTACTCTTTATCTTCAGAAAAGTATTTTTTAACTACTAGATCTTTAGAGAAGCATCTTTGATGCTATGTTTCAGCTACTAGCTTTCTTCAAGAACTTGCAGCAAACACAATAAGTTATATGTGTATCTCTGATTGTGTATGCTGCAATCAGTTAATTCTTTAAATACAGGAGAAATACATTGAACCTAATTCATAACCACCAAAGTAATCATTAGATTAGTCATACTATAACTTTCGATAATGTAAGCATACCTTAATGAAATTTCTCAGGCTATCTGTAAACATTACAATGCTTTTGTACACAAAAAATCAGAATTTTAACTAAGTATTTCAACTAAAGGTTTGTTTGTGAATTTTTGTACTCGGAATGTTGACTATCCAACATGCAAAGTGATTTAGATCTTAAGATTAGAAATACTTTTCTTCATCTTAAAATTGTCAAATTTCATTTGCGTAATCTCTAAAACTTCCTAAATAAATATCAAACATTTTTTTTCCAGAAAAACTTTGCATTTTATCTGTTATTTTCTTTATTCTAACTTTATACAGGTTTGGCCCAGTAATCACCATAAAAAAATTAGGAAATAAGTCTAAATTACTCTTTTTACCTTGCTAGAAAGACTGTAAATTGTAACAAAAAAAACACAACTGTTTATTCTAAATAGCTTAACGCTCATAATGGTATACATCTATTTATACTTAACTTTATTGCTTTATTGACCTTTGAACCATGTCTACCTAATAATCCCACCACAAGAGTTGTAAATCGCTCGGCAAACGTACAGCTCATATAACCATATCGAATTATGCAATGGAGGAGCATACCTCACTAAGATTTTTTTTCATCAGCTCACTAATCTAACCCAATAAGTTTCTGATTCTTATATTTTAGTTACTTTTATAATAACAAATAAGAATTTACATGAAAAACAAGAAAC
>NW_013803192.1:0-538 GCF_000517525.1 Limulus polyphemus | reverse complement strand
TTCATGGAAGAAATGACATGTAAGACTTCACTAGCTGTAGAGGATATTCATGGAAGAAATGACATGTAAGACTTCACTGGCTGTAGAAGATATTCATGGAAGAGAATGAAATCTAAGACTTTTCTAACTGTAGAAGATATTCATGGAAGAAATGACATGTAAGGTTTCACTAACCGTAGAAGATATTCATGGAAGGAATGACATGTAAGACATCACTAACTGTAGAAGATATTCATGGAAGAAATGACATGTAAGGTTTCACTAACCGTAGAAGATATTCATGGAAGGAATGACATGTAAGACATCACTAACTGTAGAAGATATTTATGGAAGAGAATTCCATGGAAGACTTCACTAACTGTAGAAGATATTTATGGAAGAAATGACATGTAAGGCTTCACTAACCGTAGAAGATATTCATGGAAGGAATGACATGTAAGACATCACTAGCTGTAGAAGATATTCTTGGAAGAGAATGAAATGTAAGACTTTTCTAACCGTAGAAGATATTCATGGAAGAAATTACATGTAAGGCTCC
>NW_013803191.1:0-660 GCF_000517525.1 Limulus polyphemus | reverse complement strand
GTATCGTTAAATCTTGTGTCTTCTTATTGACAGTACACAGTATCGTTAAATCTTGTGTCTTTTTCTGGATAGTACACAGTATTGCTAAATCGTGTGTCTTCTTATTGAGAGTACACAGTATTGTTAAATCTTGTGTCTTCTTATTGACAGTACAAAGTTTAGTTAAATCTTGTGTCTTCTTATTGAGAGTACACATTATCGTTGAATATTGTGTCTTCTTATTGACAATACAAAGTATCGTTAAATCTTCTTATTGAAAGTACACAGTATCGTTAAATCTTGTGTCTACTTATTGACAGTACAAAGTATCGTTAACTCTTGTGTCTTCTTATTGACAGTACAAAGTATCGTTAACTCTTGTGTCTTCTTATTGACAGTACACAGTATAGTTAAATCTTGTGTCTTCTTATTGACAGTACACAGTATAGTTAAATCTTGTGTCTTCTTATTGACAGTACACAATATTGTTAAATCTTGTGTATTCTTATTGAAAGTACACAGTATCGTTAAATCTTTTTCTTCTTATTGACAGTACACAGAATCGTTAAATCTTGTGTCTTCTTATTGACAGTACACAGTATCGTTAAATCTTGGTTCTTTTTATAGATAGTACACAGTATTGCTAAATCGTGTGTCTTCTTATTGAGAATACACAGTATT
>NW_013803190.1:0-536 GCF_000517525.1 Limulus polyphemus | reverse complement strand
CCAGACCAAATACTTGGACTTAAACGTCGTTCTTATAACGCATCTACAACCCCAACGTGAGGAAAGAGGTTTTCGGTAATGGGACTCGAACCACGATAATCAGTGGCCTCCGCTCTGTCCCTAATGTTATGGACATTTTGGCAAATATTCCAATATTTTAGAGGTTCCTTGAAATATTTCCGTTGAAACAGGGAATTTTGTAAAACTGTTCCTTGGAATGTGCTGCCAGTACTTTTTTTTCCGCGCAGTACTAAGGATTTCTTTTTACAGTGATTTTGTTGGCATGATAAAATGTAAAAACACGAACAACAAATGAACACAACACAATTCAAAATAGAAAATATTAACTTTTAGTATTCTAGAATAGTTTGTTTGTTTGTTTTGAATTTCTCGCAAAGCTACACGAGGGTTATCTGCGCTAACCGTCCCTAATTTAGCAGTTTAAGACTAGAGTGAAGGCAACTAGTCATTACCACCCACCGCCAATTCTTGGCCTACTCTTTTACCAACGAATAGTGGAATTGACCGTCACATTA
>NW_013803189.1:0-569 GCF_000517525.1 Limulus polyphemus | reverse complement strand
CACATCAACGTTAAGGCTACAAATCAAGCACTGGAATGTTAATAATCAGCTTTATCCACACTAAGAAACATTCCGTTGTCACACATCAACGTTAAGGCTACAAATAAAGCACTGGGGTGTTGATAATCAGCTTTATTTACCTCAAGTCAAAATGTAAGCATAACGTTGTTTATTAACCTCAAGTGTAAATGTAAACATAACGTTGTTTATTTACCTCAAGTGGAAATATAAACATAACTTTGTTTATTAACCTCAAGTGGAAATGTAAACATAACGTTGTTTATTAACCTCGAGTCAAAATGTAAACATAACGTTGTTTATTAACCTCAAGTCAAAATGTAAGCATAACGTTGTTTATTAACGTCAAGTGTAAATGTAAACATAACGTTGTTTATTAACCTCAAGTGGAAAGGTAAAACATAACATTGTTTATTAACCTCAAGTGGAAATATAAATATAACGTTGTTTATTAACCTCAAGTGGAAATGTAAACACAACATTGTTTATTAACCTCAAGTGGAAATGTAAATATAACGTTGTTTATTAACCTCAAGTGGAAATGTAAATAT
>NW_013803188.1:0-842 GCF_000517525.1 Limulus polyphemus | reverse complement strand
GAATAAGCAAACACTGAAATATCAGACATTCCCCCCCCCTTCTTTTATTAATTTCTTCTTCCGGTTTCGTGACCTAAAAAGGTCACTCCTTAGGAAATAGTTTTACTGAGAATTTTTTTTTTCTGCAAGTCTTAGTAAGTGTTTTCACGGTTTCAGTAGGAATTGTGAAACCGTGAAAACAGTTACTAAGACTTACAGAAAAGAAAAATATTCTCAGTAAAGCTATTTCCTAAGGAGTGACCTTTGAACTCACGAAACCGGAAGGAGAAGAAGAAAAAGTCTGATATACCAGTGTTTTCTTATATATATACCGGTATACTACTTTCAAAATGATTATGGAGTTCCTGTAGTAAAATTACAGTTCCGCTACTAGTTAGCGTAAGAGTCCCCCAGTGGCACAGCGGTATGTCTGCGGGCTTATAACGCTAGAAACCGGGTTTTGATACCCGTGGTGGGAAGAGAACAGATAGCCCTTTGTGTAGCTTTGTGTTTAGTAACAAACAATAAAAAGAGTTAATGTAAGAAAAATATTTTCTCGACTACAGGAAGTAAGAACAGATCTATCAACCATGAAACACGCTTGATTTGATATCGAAAACATTTGCATAAATGATTATAAAATTCAGTTTTAGTATGTGAAGTTTCCAACTTAATTCTACTTATTTTATCAAATTCAGGGTGATGTTAAAGTTCATTTCAATTTCCTCTAAATGTATGGCACAAAAATAACAACCTCATTTGATTTATTAATAACCTACCTAACGTTAGGCGTAGCAACTAATGTTTATCTTTCTCTCCATATAGATAGTTTGTTTGTTTGTTTGTTTTTGAATTTCGCGCAA
>NW_013803187.1:0-698 GCF_000517525.1 Limulus polyphemus | reverse complement strand
ATGCCATTTACTTTTACACTTTTATAACACTGTCGATAAGCAAGGATGGATTGTTTTTTGTTTTATTTACTGTTTCTCGCTATTGAAAGTAAAGGTTCACGCTGGAGGGTCCGATCCAATCTTGATAGGTATTTAGCGTTAATAACTCAGGGGTGGTCAGAAATTATTTCCCCTCGTCCCTTTCTTGGTTTGTTGGTAATTTTAGTGGTTGTTGTAGTAAAAGTTGTGGCTTCACTGTAGCTTGGTTATATTTAGATGATTTGTCGTGGTGAAGCGAGAGGAAAAGCTGTGATGAAGACAGGAAGATTGTTTGCATTATTGTTGTTGTAGATGGAAATGAAGCTTCAGGCCTGACATATACGATCAACGAGTAACTAACTAGCAGTGATACCAGACAGCTAACGCCCGCCCCGAAGGGTCGACGCACCACGTCCCAGAAAGGACACAAGACCAAAACCATACTTTTATGCTTGTATATCAGTTACACAGAGCAATGACACTCGTTTAATAATAACCTAATAACTCGCGTGGAATCGTTATTGCAGTGCACGTGTTTTTGTGTCCTCCAAGGTAGCGTGTATTTCTAGAAATTTAGAAATGTGTTGACAGATGTACTAGAAATTGAGTTTTCCTGTTCCAATTACCATGAAAGATTGTGTTCTCCAATAGTTCAGTACTGTATAAAGTCGACAGATGCT
>NW_013803186.1:0-538 GCF_000517525.1 Limulus polyphemus | reverse complement strand
TTTTTCAAATTTGCTACACTGATAGATCTTTACAACCTATAATTAGGAGTCTCATATGGTGTCAATATAAGCCACATATGCAAAGTTATTCGATAAAAATCGCTCAAATTTGACGAAAATTTTTTTGCACGCCTACGCAAAAAGTCACGTGAGCTATCGGGCTAATATTTTTACTACAGCTTCACCTAAGAGTGAAAGTGGACAGTTTTTAGTTTTTTGTCATTCGAATTAAAGATGGCTGATTTAGAGCAGCAAAACTATAAGGTGAAAGGACGTACACATACATAAGTATTGGTCAGGCCAAGCAAACTAAATTAACAGTTTCTAACTCAAGTTTTCAAAAGAATCATGCGAGTGGACGGTTATTATTGATTATTCATTGCCAACTTTTCAGCATAAATTTACTAAACTTTTTATGAAATTATTCTAATTAAACAGCGTTTAGCGTCACGTGATATTAGCTTAAGCGATTAGCATAAATAATGATGCTTGATAATGCCGTACCGATTGTAGGATTTGTTTGTTTGAAGTTAAGCAC
>NW_013803185.1:0-539 GCF_000517525.1 Limulus polyphemus | reverse complement strand
AATACAAGTTTGCAATACACTGAATTTCCACAGTCACTTTAACTTAAACACACGCTATAATTCCCAACGATTCACGCACTTTACTTACGGGCTCTACCGCTCACTTGACTCAATTATTTGCCTCTATATCTCTTTTCAATCTGCTATTATTATCTCTCCCTTCATTTGCCGGGCTTATATATTAAAATAGATGGCGACTGGCAAACACTCGAGCTTTCATGATCCTTCTAGAAACTCATCACGTGTTACCAGCGTCACTTGACTTCCACTGTCGTAACAATATGTTCTAGACATATCCCTCACACAACTACATTCTAGGTCTGTAACCTAGCTGCATTCCACATATTTGATAAAACCACATTCCATACAACTGTTACGTCTCCGTTTGTTAATTAACTTCCGTAACTTCGTTCCGACGAAACTTTAGCGACACAAGTATTTGCTTAATAAAACTGGTTTATTCTTTCCGAATATAACTTTACCGATACACTCAACTTCAACAATCGTGCTAAACAAACGCTGTAACGTCTCTCGTGCTC
>NW_013803184.1:0-801 GCF_000517525.1 Limulus polyphemus | reverse complement strand
TGTGTTGCCTTGGGATAGACTCAACAAGCGTCTTCAGAGCATCAATATCAATTCCAACATGTCAGCCCCTGCCATCACAGTTTTTAAGGCTAAAGAACCTGAACAAAATTTGCTGAACCATCGTTGGGACTTATGAACGCTCAAAACATTTTAATAAAGTTTTTTGATATTCTTTGTGGCTACAGAGTCGCTGTTTCCCTTTTTGTATTCAAACAGCATGACATGCCGAATGTGTGTCTCGTTGTGTGCCATCACTATAAGGGATCAGAGTATATTAAACATAACACATTATATAGGCTACACTAACGTGACGTTTAGGCGGTTCGTTTAACTATTATACGTGATGTAAATTTTCTGGAGGGTGGTTAATGAAAGTTTTCCAAAACGCGACATTAATTTCTTGACGACCTAATATATATATATTAAAGCAGGAGTGATTTGACTCATGATACATGACTGTTTAAACGTAGGGTATGATAATACTGATTCAAATGAGTTATTACTTTACTGAACTGATATATATATTAAAACAGGAGGGTCATTTGAATCAGTATTATCATACCCAACGTTTCAACAATCATGTATCATGAATCAAATGTTATTACTTGACTGAACTGATATATATATTAAAACAGGAGGGATTTGACTCATGATACATGATTGTTGAAACGTAGGGTATGATAATACTGATTCAAATAAGTTATTACTTTACTGAACTGATATATATATTAAAACAGGAGGGATTTGACTCATGATACATGACTGTTTAAACGTAGGGTATGATAATACTGATTCAAATAA
>NW_013803183.1:0-536 GCF_000517525.1 Limulus polyphemus | reverse complement strand
GACGTTTCAAGTCGATTTAGATGGTCCATGGTGGAGTGTTGTTGATGGAACCACACAGGGTGGGTGAGAGGAGTGTGTTCGATTCGAGGAACCTAACAAGACAAGCATTAACCATCCTCTCTAGGACCTTACAAAGACAACTAGTCAAAGCAATGGGATGATAATTAGAAGGAATCTTGGGATCCTTCTCAGGTTTAGAGAATGGGAGGACAATAGCCTGGAGCCAAGCATCAGGAAAAACATGCTCCTGCCAAATATGGTTAAAAATAACCAGAAGAATAGCAAGAGAGGCAAGAGAATTATGGCGAAACATCTCATAATGAACATCATCAGATCCGACCGATGTACTACCAGACCGATGAAGAGCAAATGTGAGTTCCACCAGTGTAAAGGGGCGATTATAATCATAGAGACAATCAGCCCAAAAGGAAAGAGGCGATCACTCTGGCCGAGACTTGATGGCCAAAAGGACAGGGAAGAAACAGAAGTGCTAGAAGCACGAAAAAGACTGTGGCCGAGAGCCTCAGCAATGCTCT
>NW_013803182.1:0-538 GCF_000517525.1 Limulus polyphemus | reverse complement strand
ATTTCGCACTCCACTAAGCTCGATCTCCCACCAACCCAAACAGCTCCCCAAACCATCACGCTGAAACCACCATGCTTCACAGTTGGCTGCAATCTGTTGAGCCAAAACTCTTGGTGAGGCATTCTCCAGACCCACATTCTTCAACTGTCTGAAAATTGAGCGAATCTTGATTCGTCTGAGAACAATGCAGTCTTCCAAAAGTCCAGAGGCTTGGTATCATATCACTTGCCCACTTCTTTCGTCTGACCATGTTGGCAGGTCTTAATAAGGGATTCCGTCTAGCTGCTCTGCAACGACAACCCAATCTGTGGAGAATCCGTTGAACAGATTTCGGGTTCATCCCACCAACTTTGGCCATTTCTGCAGTCGTTAATCTGGGATCCATTTCGATGCTCCTCTTGACAGCCCTTTTTGTCCTCTCCGATGGACCAGGACGACCCGGACGCTGCTCAGTTGTTTCCTGAACTGCACGATGATTCCGTTGACTGTCGAAATTTGCCGCTGACTTATTCCACCATCTGCTTGACCAACTATCTTT
>NW_013803181.1:0-538 GCF_000517525.1 Limulus polyphemus | reverse complement strand
ACCAAGATATGCCACATGATTATATTAAAGTTAATATTGTTAGTTACTATCCATTTCTTAACATAAATTATCTTATAGTCAGTTTTCAATAACTCCACAGTGTATATCTTATGAAAGACTACCTTATCTGTCCACGTTCGTGTTTATCAACGATATTGATAAAACAATTTTAACTGTCTTGCTCTCATCTTTTTTCTAAACTTAATACATAGTTTGGAAAGCTTTCTATTTCTATAACTTATTTCTTGTACTACTTTCTTTCAATAACATTTTGTTAGTTTCTCCTCTAAATGGTTTTTACTGTTAAACTTTATTAAATACGTGATTTAATAACATAAATTTACCATTTACTAGACCCGGCATGACTGGGTGGTTAAGGCGATCGACTCGCAATCCGTGGGTCGCGGGTTTGAATCCCCGTCACACCAAACATGTTCGCCATTTCAGCCGTGGGTCTGTTATAATGTGACGGTCAATCTCACTCTTGGTTGGTAAAAGAGTAGCCCAAGAGTTGGCGGTGGGTGGTGATGACTAGCTA
>NW_013803180.1:0-537 GCF_000517525.1 Limulus polyphemus | reverse complement strand
TATATATATATATATATATATATAACCATTTACATCAATTGTGTAACGTTGCCCACAGAAATCTTTATTAAAGTTAAGATAGTGAACTATTAAATGATCAGTATATTGCAAGCAAGATGTTATAACTGTTTGTGTTTATGTAATCGATCAGTTTGTCATGATAAGGATGATGGTGTGTTGTAACTGCCCTTGGTTTTCATAGAGGGTGTCATGTCTACCTTTGATCTCCATAGAAGGGTGTCATGTCTATCTTTGATCTCCATAGAAGGGTGTCATGTCTATCTTTGATCTCCATAGAAGGGTGTCATGTCTACCTTTGATCTCCATAGAAGGGTGTCATGTCTACCTTTGGTTTTCATAGAGGGGTGTCATGTCTACCTTTGATCTCCATAGAAGGGTGTCATGTCTATCTTTGATCTCCATAGAAGGGTGTCATGTCTACCTTTGATCTCCATAGAAGGGTGTCATGTCTACCTTTGATCTCCATAGAAGGGTGTCGTGTCTATCTTTGATCTCCATAGAAGGGTGTCATGTCTA
>NW_013803179.1:0-538 GCF_000517525.1 Limulus polyphemus | reverse complement strand
AAACGTTGTACATTTGCTGTTATGTTAAACTTATTATAAAGTTTTTATTCATTACCCATTCAAGCCTTCTCCAACTATTATTAGTTTCAAAGTGGGTTCCTCGTCATCGAAATTACTATAAGGAAAATTGCGAGCTTCTCAACTAATCCAAAATTTGGTCCTAACAAGTGCCCTGTTTACCTAAAACTACCATGGATTGGTAACATTTCAACAAAATTTGAAAAACAAGTGAAAACGGCCATTACTAAATGTTTTCCTGCAGTGAACCCCTGCTGTAAGTTGTTGCCTGCAACACACAAAGATGCGATAGCTACCACACAGAAAAGTATGGTTATTTATGAATTCTCGTGCCACTGCGAATGTCGGTACGTAGGTCGCACCTCACAAAGATTGCAGGATAGAATTAAACAACATAAGAACCAAGAGTATGAAAGTAAATAATTTACCATGTCGTTCCTGTAAAACAAAAGTTCTACCACCAAAATGTGAATCAGCGATTGGCCAGCATTTACTAGTGAATCCTACTTATGCTGACAAT
>NW_013803178.1:0-559 GCF_000517525.1 Limulus polyphemus | reverse complement strand
CTAGTGTAACAGAACTAAATATTAATGTTAATATTCACCGTAAGAAAGATATAAGGTAGCTAGTGTAACAGAACTAAATATCTGTGCTAATATACACCGTAAGAAAGATATAAGGTAGCTAGTGTAACAGAACTAAATATATGTGCTAATATTCACCGTAAGAAAGATATAAGGTAGCTAGTGTAACAGAACTAAATATCTGTGCTAATATTCACCGTAAGAAAGATATAAGGTAGGTAGTGTAACAGAACTAAATATTAGTGTTAATATTCACCGTAAGAAAGATATAAGGTAGCTGGTGTAACAGAACTAAATATATGTGCTAATATTCACCGTAAGAAAGATATAAGGTAGGTAGTGTAACAGAACTAAATATCTGTGCTAATATTCACCGTAAGAAAGATATAAGGTAGCTAGTGTAACATAACTAAATATCTGTGCTAATATTCACCGTAAGAAAGATATAAGGTAGCTGGTGTAACAGAATTAAATATCTGTGCTAATATTCACCGTAAGAAAGA
This sequence comes from Limulus polyphemus, assembly GCF_000517525.1. Classification (NCBI taxonomy): domain Eukaryota; kingdom Metazoa; phylum Arthropoda; class Merostomata; order Xiphosura; family Limulidae; genus Limulus; species Limulus polyphemus. The sequence goes on along the minus strand of NW_013803178.1, from coordinate 38 downwards.
TATAAGGTAGCTAGTGTAACAGAACTAAATATCTGTGC
>NW_013803177.1:0-534 GCF_000517525.1 Limulus polyphemus | reverse complement strand
GCTGAGCATGGGCCCGCTGATAAACAATGTGGTTAGAAAGAGTGGGATACCGTTGGAAGGTATCCCAGGCCCGTTTTTGAGCCTTCTGTGCCTCCTGGCAGGCAGGACTCCACCATGGATGAGGATACCGTGGAAAACGTGTTGAGGTCTTAGGAATAGAATAAACAGCCGCCTCGACAATACAGTCAGTCACTGCCACCACACAATCGTCTATTGATGGCAGACAGACAAAGGCAGGATTAAGTTCAGAGAGAGAGGGTGAAAGATGGCCAGTCAGCCTGATCCAGCTTCTACCGTGGCACTCGGGTGGCATCGACCATGGCCAAACTCTCTCAGTATAATGGGAAAAATGATCACTGCCCCGTGGATCGCTGTCGACCATCCAAGAAAAGTGAGTGAAAAGTGCAGGGGAGCAAATCGAGAGATCAATGGCCTGATCCAGCTTCCACCGTGGCACTCGGGTGGCATCGACCATGGCCAAACTCTTTCAGTATAATGGGAAAATGATCACTGCCCTGTGGATCGCTGTCAACC
>NW_013803176.1:0-538 GCF_000517525.1 Limulus polyphemus | reverse complement strand
AACATCTGAGGAGTCAGTGTAGGAAGAGTATTACCAACAAGTCAGCCTCAAGGAGACTAGTAGTGGTTGGTGTTGAGGGACACTCACCAACCCCATCGTGAAAGTCCCAACAGCTAGGTGTAAAATGCCAAGCACACTCAGTGTCTATGTGACAGGAAAGCTAGATGGCCAAAGGTGCAACTTTGTCATAGATTCTGCATCTCAGCAAACCTTTGTGAGCATCAAGGTGTTAAATCACGAAGGAGTACCAGAAGCCATAGAGAAGCTTTGTGGTGTGACAGGACATTCTGCAAGGTTGTGGGGACCAGTGTGTGTAACTATTGAGCTCATGGGCATAAAGGACAGACAGAAAGTATACTTGGCTGACATTGAACACGAATGCATATTAGGATTGGACTATCTACTACCGAAGAAGTTTGTAATTGATTTTGATAAAATGACGTTTAGGAACAACATAGGCCAAGTTCTGGTAACTGTTAAAAGAGAGGTTGAACTCATTAGGTGTCATCAAGCTGAAGTCAAAGTGACTGAAGAAGTT
>NW_013803175.1:0-537 GCF_000517525.1 Limulus polyphemus | reverse complement strand
CCATGCCGGGCCCATTTGACATTTCTAAGACAGCACATAAACAACGCGCCCCCAGTGGCACAGCGGTATGTCTGCGGACTTACAACGCTAGAAACCGGGTTTCGATACGCGTGGTGGGCAGAGCACAGATAGTCCATTGTGTTTAACTTCAAACAGACATAAACAATGCAGTTTTGAAAATGAAAGTGGCGTATTTCTAATGACGTGTATATTTTTAATAATTCTTCCCCGCGAGTTTGTAATAGTTGTGTACACATCATAACCATTAATGCTTGAAGACGGCTTGAACGAGTAATGAAGAAAAACTTTAATATAAGTTTAACATAACAACAAATGTACAACGTTTCGACAAGGTTTTGTCATCATCAGGTACCTGATCAGTACCAGTTGGTTGTTGTTTGTTATGAATTTCGCGCAAAGCTACACGAGGGCTATCTGCGCTAGCCGTCCCTAATTTAGCAGTGCAAGACTAGAGGGAAGGCAGCTAGTCATCACCACCCACCGCCAAACTCTTGGGCTACTCTTTTACCAACGAAT
>NW_013803174.1:0-538 GCF_000517525.1 Limulus polyphemus | reverse complement strand
CTGTTCCATCCTCTAAATTAAATTAAAATAATTTAAAAAATACTTCAAACCACTCCTTATCGTTCATAGCTTTTTCTTAAACTCACTTAAATTTACTGTCTCAACAACATCTGAAGGCAACCCATCCCAAAAACCAACCACCCTGTTAGAAAAATGAAACTATCTTAGCTGGAGATGACTCCTACCTTGCCAAAATCAACACTATCAATTACCTTTACAATTGAAACACCTCAATAAGATCCCCTACTTTTCTCTTTTCAAGAGAAAACAATTTGAGCTATTTTAGCCTTTCCTCCACTCTAGTAACCCTTTCCAATAATTCAATGTCTTTCCTAAGGTAATGAGCCCAAGACTGAACACAATATTCCAAGTGTGACCTAACCAGTGACCTGCACAATGAAATTATAACATCTTTAGACTTATTCAATATTTTTATAGATACAGCCTAAAATCCTATTTGTCCTACCACTAGCAACAGCACACTGCTTGGATGGCTTTAGAGACTGATCAACTATTACACCAAGATCCCTTTTCTTCA
>NW_013803173.1:0-538 GCF_000517525.1 Limulus polyphemus | reverse complement strand
TAAGAATGTCAATCTTCTGTGATTTATGGTAAAACAACAAACGTTAGGGAAATACAGGGATTTATCATCGCACCAAGGACATTGTAGATGTTCTATGATTTATGATAACACAACATACACTAGGGAAGTACAAGGATTTAGTATCACTCCAAGGACTTTGTAAATGTCCTGTGAGTTATGATAACACAACAAATATAGGAATTTCTGATCACACAAGGAACGTTGTAAGCCTATTGTGATTTAAGTAATCCTTGATTAACACCACAAGTATTAAAAATCAAGGGGATTGCTCATCAAATTAAAAATGTAAACAACCTATGAAATATTTAATAATACCACAAATATTAAAGAGTATAGCTATATCTTATCATTTATGAAACACTAGCAGTCTGCGGTCATTTTGACTAAGACCACTAAGGTTGGCAGTCTATTCATCTATATACTACTAAAACTATGAGATTGTTTGTTTGTTTGCTTGTCTGTAATTAAATACAGCAAACACGGCACACGATATGAGAATAGAAATATGAGAAATGAG
>NW_013803172.1:0-536 GCF_000517525.1 Limulus polyphemus | reverse complement strand
CACACCACGAGACACATATAAAATGCTGTTTGAATACAAGAAGGGAAACAATGACCCTGTAGTCACAAAGAATATCAAAGACGTTTATGGAAATGTTTTGAGCGTTTGTAAGTGTCAACGATGGTTCAGCAAATTTCGTTCAGGTGACTATAGCCTTAAAAATTGTGATGGCAGGGGCCGACATGTAATTGATATTGATGCTCTGAAGACGCTTGTTGAGTCTAACCCAAGGCAACGCACTCGTGAAATAGTCCTGAAATTGCATGTCTCTCATGAAACAATACGTAAATATCTAAGGAATATGGGAAAACTCCTTAAAGAAGGTGTTTCGGTGCCTCACGAACTCTCCGATGATCACCGTTTCCAACGTGTGAACGTTGCTTCGTCTCTTCTGGCGCGTAATGCTCGTGAACCATTTTTGACAAAATTATCACCGGTGATGAAAAATGGGTTCTCTATGCGAATATTAAACGCCAAAAACAATGGCTCAGTCCTAGACAAAAACCATTTCCGACCCCCAAACCTGAGCTCCATCC
>NW_013803171.1:0-1502 GCF_000517525.1 Limulus polyphemus | reverse complement strand
GAGTATGTTGGATATAAATTCGGTAACTATAGTAACACCTAGGTATTTATGGAGTAGTTGTACCAAGTAAGGCTAAAATGAAAATGGTGGTTATAAATTCTGTAACTAGATTACGCCTTGGTGGTTGATGGAGTAGTTGTACCAAGTAAGGCTAAAGATGAGTATGGTTGTTAAAAATTCTGTAACTTAGGTTACAACTAGTTTTCATGGAGTAGTTGTACCAAGTAAGGCTATAGATGATTATTGTTGTTATAAATTCGGTAACTAGAGTTACACCTACCTGTTCGTGGAGTTGTTATACCAAATAACACTAAAAATGAGTATGGGGTTACACATTCGGTAACTAGAGTTACACCTAGGTTTTCACGGAGTAGTGGTACCAAGTAAGGCTAAAGATGAATATGGTGATTATAAATTTGTTAACTATAGTTACACCTAGGTGTTCATGTAGCAGTTGTACCAAGTAAGGCTAAAGATGAATATGTTGGATATAAATTCGGTAACTATAGTAACACCTAGGTATTTATGGAGTAGTTGTACCAAGTAAGGCTAAATATGGATATGGTGGTTATAAATTCGGTAACTAGAGTTACACCTAAGTGTTCATGGAGTAGTTGTACCAAGTAAGGCTAAAGATGAGTATGGTGGTTAAAAATTCTCTAACTAGAGTTAACTAGATTTCATGGAGTAGTTGTACCAAGTAAGGCTAAAGATGAGTGTGGTGGTTAGGTTTAACTCTAGTTACAGAATTTATGGAGTTGTTGTGCCAAATAACGCTAAAGATGAAAATAACGCTAAAGATGAGTATGGGGTTACACATTCGGTAACTAGAGTTACACCTAGGTGTTCATGGAGTAGTTGTACCAATTACGCTAAAGATGAGTATGGTGGAGATAAATTCAGAAACTAGAGTTACAAATAGGTGTTCATGGAGTCATCTTTAGCCTTACTTGGTACAACTAGGTTATAAATTCGGTAATTAGAGTTACACCTAAGTGTTCATGGACTAGTTCTACCAAGTAAGGCTAAAGATGAATATGGTGGTTATAAATTTGGTAACTAGAGTTAAACCTAAGTGTTCATGGAGTAGTTGTACCAAATAACGCTAAAGATGAGTATAGGGTTACACATTAGGGAACTATAGTTACACGTACATGTTCGTGGAGTAGTTGTATCAAGTACGGCTAAAGATGAGTATGGTGGGTATAAATTCGGTAACTAGAGTTACACCTAAGTGTTCATGGAGTAGTTGTACCAAGTAAGGCTAAAGATGAGTATGGTGGTTATAAATTCGGTAACTAGAGTTAAACCTACGTGTTCGTGAAGTTGTTGTACCAAATAACATTAAAGATGAGTATGTGGTTACACATTCGGTAACTAGAGTTACACCTAAGTGTTCATGGAGTAGTTGTACCAAGTAAGGCTAAAGATTAGTATGATGGTTAAAAAGTCTGTAACTAGAGTTACAACTAGGTTTCATGGAGTAGTCGTACCAAGTAAAA
>NW_013803170.1:0-538 GCF_000517525.1 Limulus polyphemus | reverse complement strand
CATTAGGGTCTAGCTTCGGGGTCTGGAAGGGGCTTCCCGTTGTCTGAGGCTGATTAGGTCGATGGCTAATATATTCTCCTTGTGTAAAATACAGTAAATCATCCTTTAATGTATCTAATTCACTTTGAAATTTGCTAATGTTTTCCATTTGTACTTCTTGCCATTGTTGTTGACTTTCCTGCAACTGTTGGAGACTTTCTTCCTGTTTCCTTTCTTGTTTCAGTTGCCACTGCTGTAATCTCTCTTCTTGTTTCTTTTCTTGTACTTCTTGTTTCTTTTCTTTTTCCTCTAACAACTGCTGTAATCTCTCTTGTTTATTTTGCTGTTGGAGCTGCCATTGTTGCAGGTTTTCTTGCCACTGCTGTAATCTCTCTTCTTGTTTCATTTTTCGTTCTTCTTGTTTCTTTTCTTTTTCCTCCAACAACTGCTGTAATCTCTCTTCTTGTTTCTTTTCTCGTTCTTCTCGTTTCTTTTGCTGTTCTTGTATTGCCGCTTCTCGTTTCCATCTTCTTTTCTTTGTCCCATTCTCTGACACCAA
>NW_013803169.1:0-538 GCF_000517525.1 Limulus polyphemus | reverse complement strand
GACTAAAAGGAGACCCAAACATAAGGTGCGTGCTCCAATGAAGTTATAGCAAGTTGGTGCATCAATGGAAAGAGTAGCCTTTGACATGGCTGGTCCATTGTCCCGAACTCGTGCTGGAAACAGGTACATTTGTGTGGTGATGGATTATTTCACCAAGTGGTCTGAGGCATATGCAATACCAAATCAGGAAGCTACAGTTGTAGCTTTGGCTATTAGTGATTTATTCTTCAGGTTTGGTATGCCATACGAACTGCATTCAGATCAAAGCCGTAACTTTAAATCAGCTGTGTTCCATGAATACTGCAAGTTGTTTGGCATACGAAAGACCACGACAACGCCACTTCACCCACAGTCTGATGGGACATAAATTGGCAAAGTTTTGTAATAGCCACCAAGATGACCGGGATGTCTTACTCCCTCTACTTTTGGTGGCCTATAGAACAGCAGAGCATGAAGCCACTGGATACACTCCAGCAAAGCTGAAGTTTGGTCGGGAACTTCGGTTGCCAGTGGACCTGATAACAGGACGCCACCTTAC
>NW_013803168.1:0-535 GCF_000517525.1 Limulus polyphemus | reverse complement strand
TAATAGTTAATAATTTAAATAGAATCTTACAATACATATTAAAATTATTAATGCTTTAATTAAAATAACCAAGTTAAATATAGGAAAAATAATTTACTTTAACTTACTGTTGTAACATTTTTCTTTCGTTAGGTGGGTTCTTTTAAATTATTTGATAAAAATAATTCAAAGTCCAATCCATGTAATTATAATAAGTTTATTTCTTGTGTAAGATCTGCTACAGGCTATTGATATTATCATTCATCCACAGTTTTATTTTTAGCCCTAAGTTCACCAATAGCATTTTCACTTTCAACAGAGATTTATTCACTAATTGTAGTACAACTAATGTACAAATAGACTTACTTGTACATTTTCATGGATTATCAATCAGGTAACTGAATGTACATAATAACTAACACTGTTCTGAATACTTTATTGAATTGAAAAATTAACTTGTGCTTCACAGAGTCTTATATTTATCATGTAGCCTTTGTTTTATACTGTTACGTCTCCATTCGTTAGTTGATTTTCCGTAACTTCGTTCCCACGAAAC
>NW_013803167.1:0-537 GCF_000517525.1 Limulus polyphemus | reverse complement strand
CAGCCCTTACTGCTTTATCGTCTCCCCTGTGTTGAAGTTTCCAGCATTGAGCTCTCTTGTGCCCAGGTTTATTACTATGCCAGCAAAGTCCTTCAAACCTCTCTGAAAGCAGACCTTTTCTGGCCTTGAATCCAGATGACTGTACTAACCTCGATACCTCTGTGCTGGACTTAACGTATGATTCAAATTCGAGAGCTCTGGCCATTGCATCCTGCATGGTAGAGGGGTGTGCCTGCTTCACTTATATCTTAAGTTGTGGACTGTCCAAGGCATCTACGAACTGATCCCTCAGCAACAACTTGAGAAGATCGGGTGGTGCAGTTGGGTAGGCCTTGTGTGCCATGCTCTCCAAGTCCTGTGCCAGCTCTTGCATGCTCTCCCCTTTAGCACGGACTCTCGTCCTGAACCTGGCCCTGTAGACTTCTGACTGGTTTTGGTTCCGTACCTGAGTTCCAGAGCCTCTACCAGTGTTCTATAGTTGTGTCTGTCGGCTGCTGTCAACTGTCCAAGTATTTCCAGTGGTTGTCCCTTCAAGCT
>NW_013803166.1:0-540 GCF_000517525.1 Limulus polyphemus | reverse complement strand
CGACGTTACAACGTCATCCTCAGAAGTGAATTACAAGACAATTGCCAAAGTATTTATAGCTTGTTAGTAGGTCATTGACCTGTATGTTATTTTTCATACATTCACGCTAAACCATTCAAAGAAGATCAATCCACATTCTTGCAGAAATATTCGCCAAACCTTCATTTCTATTTAATACTACATGATCTTCTTTGTGTTTTATTATTTCTAACGATTCACGAATATTATTACCTATTACACTTTTAGGTTGAGCTAATATTACAGATATTCCCATAATATTGTGTGTTGTGTTTCTTATACATGTTCTGCTATGGATGAATTTTCAGTTTTTTTATTTTTTACATATCCCTATGCTCATTTAAGCGGTATTTTAAATTACGTTTTGTCTGACCAATGTAAATACTTTCACATTCTATTTTATACATTCCAGTTTTTTCAGTTAAATGTATTTCGTCTTTCGTAGTACCTAAGATTTGATTCATCTTATTCATCGGTTTAAATATAGGATAGAATATCTGTTGTTTTTTAAACAATTTAAAT
>NW_013803165.1:0-538 GCF_000517525.1 Limulus polyphemus | reverse complement strand
GCTGCTGAAAACGTGCCACCTGAAGAAGCCACCGTCGAAGAAGAAACTCTACTCAGTTTGGAGAAGGGAATCGGTGAAGCTCTTGGTGATGTTACTAACACTGATGTGACTGTTACCGATGATAAGACATTTACTGATGAAGCAGATGAATCCCACATGAAGCAGAAGCCAACGAGACGGAGACCAGTACGGAAGAAGATACGTCCCGTAAAATTAAGAGACTTTGTTGAATTGTAATTTTGTCTTTGTAATTCTGTATAGTTAATTAAGTTATTGTTAATTGTTATTGGTTTATTGTATGTGGTTATTGTTCGGGACGAACAATATTAAGGAGGGGCAGTGTTGCGTCATCGAGATCACGTGACAATTGTCACGCTCTCTTGTTTCTAGAACTATCCCGTATCTTGGCGAATGGTCTAGTAATTGCTAGATAGGGTAGGCTGGTATATAAAAGGGAGGGAATGTAATGTGTGAGTGGAGGGTGAGTAATTGAACTGCAGTCAGAAAGTATTGTTGAAGTTAACGTTCGTTGTTAAAA
>NW_013803164.1:0-532 GCF_000517525.1 Limulus polyphemus | reverse complement strand
CATGATTCCAAAGAGACTGGAAAATCTCCAAAAACAAACAGATGGAGAAAATGTGCCATCCAGAAGTCATGATGATAAAGGGGAAATAGATGAATCTGTGAAAAGACAGCATCCTTTCAAATACTATCCCAACAGCAACAAAACCAGAGATAGGGCCAAAGAGGACAATAGCACCAAGGAGGAGGAAGGAGGGAAAGTTTATTCCCAGAAAAACCCTCAGAGGATTGGTGGAGTGCCTTAGAAAGGAGGTGTATGTTGGTCAAGTATTGCAGTAGAGTGTAGGAGTAAGATGAAGGTGGAAAAATAGACAAGGGAGAAATGGATAGCCCTCCACATCGGCAAAATTGACTCCAACAGCTGGAAGTCAAGAAAGGGTTGCCCAACTTGCTGATAAACCAAATCATAAAGATCAGAAGTCCATACAGGAAGAGGCATGCTAAAATCGGTCTTCAACTAATAAAAAAGATGCTCAGCATGAACCCAAATGTCGGGGGAGGGAAAGCAAAGGAATCTAATGACTGGTGTAATGTAC
>NW_013803163.1:0-537 GCF_000517525.1 Limulus polyphemus | reverse complement strand
AAGGCAACTAGTCATCACCACCCACCGCCAACTCTTGGGCTACTCTTTTACCAACGAATAGTGGGACTGACAGTCACATTATAACGCCCCCACGGCTGAAAGAGCGAGCATGTTTGTTGTAACGGGGATTCGAACTCGCGACCCGCCCTAACCACCTGTCCATGCCGGGTCTGTAGTGATGCAACAAAAATATACTGTTGTAGTGATGCAACGAAAATTTACTGTTGTAGTGATGCAACAAAAATTTATTGTTGTAGTAACGCAACGAAAGTTGGTTTTTTGTAGTGATACAGATAAAGTTTATTCTTGTAGTGATGGAACAAAGGTTTACTATTGTTTAAATAAAATCTTACGCGTTCAGTTGACTTAGTTGTTTTAATGACAGTTAATTTATTGATCAGGCACATTTGTTTAGATGGAAACCCAAGTTATGAAGTGACTTAGTTGTTTTAATCTCAGTTTATTTATTGATCAGGCACATTTGTTTAGATGGAAACCCAAGTTATGAAGTGACTTAGTTGTTTTAATGACAGTTTA
>NW_013803162.1:0-532 GCF_000517525.1 Limulus polyphemus | reverse complement strand
AAGTGAAATAGTCTCCATTCTTATCGATGATGCTTTTTTATCTTACAATCAGGTTGTTAATGCCCTGATTAAAGAAATCACTTGACTTTAAAGCAAAAAACATGTCGATGTCCTCTTTAACACCTTCCACATTTGCATACGTTTTCCCATTAAGATGGTATTGCAGCGAACGAAAAAGATAGTAATCTGATAGTGCCATATTTGAAGAACTTCCCAACCCAACTCCATAATTTTGTGTTGCGCCAAACGTGACACATGTGGACGTGCATTGTCGTGGAGAAGAAGAACATTGATTGATTGATGAGTGAAGAGTGTTTCTGATGAAGAGCTTGATTTAAATGTTCCAGTTGCTGACTATAGATCTCTGCATTGACAGTTCGCTGTGGAGTAAGGAGTTCGAAATGAATTACTCAAAAAATGCAAAGCATCACTTTCTGCGGATGGAGTTCAGGTTTTGAGGTCAGAAGTGGTTTTGTCTACGACTGAGCCATTGTTTTTCGTGTTTAATATTCGCATGCAGAATCAATTTTCG
>NW_013803161.1:0-538 GCF_000517525.1 Limulus polyphemus | reverse complement strand
CTTGATGGCATCTAGTTAGCTCAACCTCTCTTTTGCAGCAATGTCTGCAGTCATTTTTGCAAGGTCTTCGGCTCAATCCATCGGCATTTCCAAGAGATTTTCCTTCTCTGTATTCAATATCATAATTATACTAGTCTATTTTTCTCATTCAACATACTAGTTGTCTCTCTGGGTTCCTTAATGATCTTAACCAGCGTAACACAGCATAGTATGTCCTGATGGTAAACCTGGCACCATAGAACTAAGGATAGAAATATGTCAGACTCTTTACTATAGCAAGAAGTTCCCTCCGTGTTCTCTCAGGTCTACTCAAAACCCTACTGAAGTAAGCCACCACATGTTCCTTTTCGCCCACTTTCTGAGATAACACTCCTCCAATTCCGACATTACTAGCATCACAATCCAGCATGTACGGCACTTTAAAAGTGGAGCAGAGGCCAATTTTTCTTTCAACATCTTGAAAGAATGCTGGCAAGAAACTGTCCATTCGAACTTCTGGCCTATTTTAGTCAAATCATGTAGTGGAGCCACTGTAGTT
>NW_013803160.1:0-537 GCF_000517525.1 Limulus polyphemus | reverse complement strand
AAGAAAGAAGAACAAGAAATTCAAACTTTTTGCTATGATATTTACAAACATTCCCAGAACTTGTGATTCAATCATTACATAGAAATCACTACAAAAGTAAACACTGTATAGTATTGTAAAGCTATTGAGAAGATATTCAAAATTCCATTTCGATAAAAAAATCCGAGCCATCCTTACATAGACAATGTTATCGCCTGCCTGATACAGTATAATCATTTAGATTTCAATAAGAGCTGTTGTTATTTGTAATATTTCTGATGCTTATTTTGAAAAATAATCCACTTTGTTTTTGCAAAGTACCAAAATGAGTACACATTAAATACGTAACTAAGGAGATGACTAGAGGCGAAATTTCACAAAGGATTTCCTTTGACACAGTTATTAGATACCTGCTAAAGATCACGTGAAACCAATGTCCCTTGAATACTATCCCCATGTTAACCATTTATTAAAAAATGATTAAACTTTTTCTTAAATATATTTTTGCTTTAATTTATATTTGGAGAATAAATATATTTAATGGCTACAAAAGCGGCA
>NW_013803159.1:0-538 GCF_000517525.1 Limulus polyphemus | reverse complement strand
TTAATAAATACTCCTATTAGGTGAGTAGATTCATTAGGTATTCCATAGGTAGGACTGTTACGTATTCAGTGTGTAGCTCCATTATCTGTGGTGTTTTTTGATTGGTACTTCTATATATCCATTTGTGAGTAAGGCATTTAAGTATTTAGTAAGTGGGCCTACTACGTATTTAGCTGAAATTGCTTTTATATATGTCAAAACAGCGTAGTTATTTTGTTGGCTCATTATATATTTAGTTGGGATGACTGTGACATATGTGAAAGTATAGCAGTTAGATATGTGTTAGGTAAAATTTGTTTGAAATTAGGGTCTTTAGATACTTGATGATTAGGATCTCCAGATGTCTTATGAAAATGGCCATTATAGTGTTTGATGGGTAAGACAATTGGGTGCTTCAAAGTATTATTTTTAAGTGTAATGGGTAGGAGCTTTTGGTATTTGAAATGAGGAGAGAAGCTACGTGTTTGATTAGTAATAGCGTTAAGTATTATCGGTAGGACACCAGGGTATTCATTGGGAATTATGATTTTTTTTTATT
>NW_013803158.1:0-647 GCF_000517525.1 Limulus polyphemus | reverse complement strand
CTTCGCCAAACACTAATCATAGCAGAACCGTCTGGAAAATGGTTTATAGGAAATAGTACAGTATATAATAGTACAGCTTGTCTGTGACATTTCCTGATTGGCTTAAGGACATGCCAATCAGTGATTTCCTTACCGGCCTACGTTGATCTGACTCATTTTATAAGTTGTACCGATCTTTCCGTTTATCAACGTTATATTTTAAGATCTGTGCAAGAACTCAGCTTACAGATGTTTCCGCATATAAAAGCTATCTTTAAGTTTTGTACACCAAAAACACTTTTCAATTCTAGATATGTTTTTGTGTTGACAGGTTGTTTTTAAACCATTGATTATTGAATAGAATTGATAAATATAAGATTACAGACATACCTTGATCACGCGGAGCCCCTGGTAATGGTGATAAACCGAACAAAGGAACTGAAAGATATAAATGTAAAACATTGAAATAGGTCTTCTGTAATTAAAAATTACTGTTAGTACGGTAATACTTCATATGCAAGTGTTTTTATTTCTATAATATTCTATGATATATACATGTGAGTGCCTTTGTGTTTTTCAGTGCTGATACTTGTTTGTTTGTTTTGAATTTCGCGCAAAGCTACACGAGGGCTATCTGCGCTAGCCGTCCCTAATTTAGCAGTATAAGA
>NW_013803157.1:0-538 GCF_000517525.1 Limulus polyphemus | reverse complement strand
AACTTGAACACACGCTATAATTCACAACGAACAATTCACGCACTTTACTATCGCGCTTGACTCAATTGTCCGGCTATATCTCTTCAGTCTGCAATTATTCATCTCTATGCCGTCACTTCTCGCCGGTCTTATATATACGAAATAGAGGGCGTCTGGAGAACACTCGAGGCTTCACGAACGGACATGATCTTTCCAGAATCTCATGACGTGTTACTAACGTCACGTGACTTTCGCTGTCCTAACAATACGTTTGTTATTGTAGGAAAAACAATGAATATTAATTAACCTTTGTTGGTTTATCAGCAATTCTCAACAGTGAAATAGATAAAGGTATATTAGGATGTTCCTAGAGGTTATCGTTTTAAAAGTAAAGAGGTTATTTAGTCCACACCTTTCGGACTTTTTTGTATTATACGTTGTGTCTTTATACCTTCTAACCTCTGACGAAAGCTAGAAGTTATGTCTCTTGTCTCTTTATGCAAAAGATAATGTGCTGTATATTAATATATATATATATATATATATATATATATATATA
>NW_013803156.1:0-537 GCF_000517525.1 Limulus polyphemus | reverse complement strand
GGAGTAATAGCCATCCAATCTGCATGAAGCCAATCCAAAGGTTTTCATTGTTTCCCGAGAGAGAGCATCATATACCAACTACGTAATTCATTAAACTAAATTGTTTCAAATAGGAAAATATTGCTACTATACATATGTATGTCCATGACGGACATAAAAAACTTAAAGGAACAGGATTATCAAGATTACTTTTTCGCGATTGCATTTTCACTTTAAGCTACCTATCTTGTTTCTGTAATTTTTTGAAGATCCACATTCCTCATTTTTAAATTAACAATGTTTACAATTTTGTGAAATAAAATTTCATCTGATTCACATTCAGAAAATTCTGGATACAGTACAGGGTATTTCAAAAACTGAAACGGACGATATTCATTATGCTTTCCTTCTATATCGATCAGTATGTCAAGCTTATCCCTAAATGAATTTACTGTTAGCAAGATCTATTCTGAATAATGTTCATTGATCTATGTAATATTCTGCACACTGACACACATGTTACTCCAGTAACTAATCTCGTATCGTTGAAAGAGAAAG
>NW_013803155.1:0-537 GCF_000517525.1 Limulus polyphemus | reverse complement strand
AAAGAAAGCAACAGGTTACCAGCCTCCTACTTGAACCTCGCTCTCAAACCCCAAATTTTAAAAATAAACGGTATATGATTGACACACGTGTTTCGGATGTCAGTAGCTGTAACGGTCGCTCCAGCCTACGATTACTGCCAGTATTATATTTAAACTATTATACATAATATCCACACAGATAGTTTATATACACCGTTACACAAATAAAAGTTTAAAAAGTCGTTTCATAACACAGATCATTAGACCATTAGAATCAAATTCATGCCCACGGTCTTTTATACTCATATCGGTCAATTACATTGACCCAGGCCGTGAAGCACGAAATCGGTTGGACAATACATAAAATGCATTTTTTTATATATCTAAAATACACTGTATGAAACTAGAATCAGTCACGGCATCGTGAAGATAGCCACTATGTGTAATTATTGTTGTTTGTTATTAAGCACGAAGCTACACAAAGGGTTATCTGTCCTCTGTCCATCACAGGTATCGAAACCAGGTTTCTACCAATATAAGTCCGTTGACATACCGCTG
>NW_013803154.1:0-538 GCF_000517525.1 Limulus polyphemus | reverse complement strand
GCATGCATAAACACAAATAAACTGACAACAACAACAACAAATAATAATAATAATATGGATTTCTCCAATTAGGTATAATATTTGTATATCTTGAGTTTCGATGCAATATGTTATGCACGTTGAACTAGTGTATGAGTGGTTTTGATATAATTAACATTTTTGTGACATTTTTTATTTTTTTCAGATATTGAGACTATCTTTCAATCTTGTATGTTTCACGTGTTTTATTCAATAAACGTATTATGAGTTGTAAGCATCAGAATTTATCATCTTAGCTAAATCAGCAAGGGGTAATCTTAACAGTGCAGGGGTAATATGAAATCAGGTTCAGGCTACCCCCGTGGGTAATAAGAAATCGAGTTCAGATTACCGGGTGATAACTTGAAAGGGGGATAGCTTGAAGTCTTTACACCGGACCTCGGATTTTAGTACTGTGAGTCCGTAAGCTCGCCGCTGGGCCCGGCATGGCCAGGTGGTTGGAGCGCTCGACTCGCAATCTGAGGGTCGCGGAGTCGAATCCCCGTCACACCAAACATGC
>NW_013803153.1:0-539 GCF_000517525.1 Limulus polyphemus | reverse complement strand
TAAAATAGAGGGCGCATAGAAAAGACTAGATTTGCCAGGAACAGTCATGATCCTTCTAGAAACTCCAGCGCGCATGCTTCCAGCGTCACATGACTTCCGCTGTCGTAACAATAGCTGATAACATTGCCCCTTCCTGGATTGTGAACTCCCTTTGAATACTGCAGTGTAATCTAATTTCTATGAGATTCCCATTCTATTTTAATTTGTCTTGAGATTTCTTCTAATTCTTTAAATTTACCTTTAGTTTTTCTTTTGAAGTTGAAATTTTGTATACTAGTTATTTTATGCTTTGTTCCATTTCCATCTGAATTTTGATTTTTTTGTGATATTTGGTAATGTTTAAATTTTGGTCTTAATTTGTCTTGTTTTCTGATGACAAAGTTCATTTGTTAGAATTCGATTTGTTTTTCTTTATTGTATTTCGTATTATTATTTTGTTTTTATGTTTATTGTATTTTAATTTTGCTTTCGATTTTGGACTTTAATTATGATTTAATGTGTTGTGATTTGATTTATTTTTGAGTTATATTCTATATCGG
>NW_013803152.1:0-539 GCF_000517525.1 Limulus polyphemus | reverse complement strand
ATTTAAGTTTTTATAACTTTCATTTTTCTTAAAATAAATAATATTTATCATTAATCATATGTCAACTTTTCGAAATCCGATTGCAAGAAAAAGGTAATTTAAGCCATGAAAAATTAATAAATTTCCCAAGAACTAAATGAATTACTCTCTATTTTGTACTTTTACAATTTCATAAAGTCCTATTGCACATTAGTAGAGCAAACTGTTTCAAAATTGGTTTATCTAATAATTGTTTCAAAGAAATCGTTTTTTGAAAATTTCGTACTCTCTCTAAGCTCCTATTTAACTGAGGAAAACGTGATTATCGTTATTATTATATTTCGAATACTCGATCAGTCTTTAAGTCATATAACGCTTCAATTAGATGACAGTTTCTATCACCTAACTATTCAATTTGAGTGGAAAGCTGAACGAATATCTCCAAACTCTCTAATTTCTTTTTGAATTTCGCGCAAAGCTACACGAGGGCTATCTGCGCTAGCCGTACCTAATTTAGCAGTGTAAGACTAGAGGGAAGGCCACCCACCGCCAACTCTTGG
>NW_013803151.1:0-536 GCF_000517525.1 Limulus polyphemus | reverse complement strand
ACGTCTAAAATATCGCTTTAAATAAACATTCGTGTAATTAGCCTTCACTTCATACATTATATTGGGTGAGCATAGTTGGTACGACGGGGATTCGAACTCGCTATCCTCAGATTGCGAGTCGAGCGCCTTAACCACCTGGCCATGTCGAGCTTGATAATGACCACCAGTCACGTGGGTAATACGCTTGCCAAGAGAAAAATAGCATTATTGGTTCTTGTATGTTTTCTTAGTCTGGAACATTTCTTAAGTCAGTCTTTAGCTTTTCTACAGAGAACTATTACAGTTTTAAGATATAGAGTAACCGTTCTCACAAACAGACCTTCAGTAAAGTCAACATTTCTCTTGCACTCATCTTTTTGAATGTTTTTGTGCATTGAATAAAGATCGTGCATTTTCGATGACGAGGAACCTACTTTAAGACTAATAATGGTTGGAGACGGCTTGATTGGGTAATGAAGAAAAATTTTAATATAAGTTTAACATAACAGCAAATGTACAACGTTTCAACAAGGTTGTGTACCTGATGATGGCAAAAC
>NW_013803150.1:0-538 GCF_000517525.1 Limulus polyphemus | reverse complement strand
CCGTCTGCTGACAACTGTCCAAGTATTTCCAGTGGTTGTCCCTTTAAGCTCGTTGCCATGTACACTGCTTTCTGCTCTTCTGTCCATCCATCCATTTCTGCCAGGAGCTCAAATTGTGCTCTATATGCTTCCTATCGAATTCCTGTGGCTTCCTTCGTACTAGATCATCCCCTATTGCTGACACTCATGTCTGGAATGTGACTTCTGACAGGACTGAAGATGTCTGCATTAGGGTTTAGATGCGGGGTCTGGAAGGGCTTCCCATTGTCTCGGGCTGATTAGGTCCATGGCTAATATATCCTCCTTGTGTAAAAGAGAGTAAATCATCCTTTAATGTATTTAATTCAGTTTAAAATTTACTAATATTTTTCCATTTCTGTGTGCTGGCTTGCTCTCAACTGTTGGAGACTTTCTTCCTGTTTCTTTTCTTGTTCCAGTTGCTACTGGTGCTGGTTTCCCTGCCACTGCTGTAGTCTCTCTGCTTATTTCTTTTCTTTCTCCTCCAACCACTGCTGTAGTCTCTCTTCTTGTTTATTTT
>NW_013803149.1:0-1172 GCF_000517525.1 Limulus polyphemus | reverse complement strand
TGTATATATGTGTGTGTGTGTATGTTATATATATATATATATATATATATATATATATAAAATGGACGATATGATTAGATTTGTGGGTAGGTTGGTAGAGATTATGATAAGTAATAAAATCAAATTAGGTATACTTGTGCTCCTTGCTTGGTATTGCTGGTGCACAAAAATTATAATCATTAACTGAAATTCCCCGTTACATTTGCATAGTTGTCAAGAAGACATATTGATGCAACATCACCAGATTTTGTCCAGTCAGAACCCTTGGCTACAACTCTACAATAACCTATATGTTTTACCTGCAGCACATTTCAATTTTGAAAATGCTGAAAACCAGAAAGACAATCCAAAGAGAAGACCCCAAAATTCATAATAATATTCATTGCCTTTATCATAACAATTAAAAATTTGCAGGGTCATACAGTTGACTAAGTAGGAATATCGGAATATGTCTTTGAGAATCAGTTTAATCTCTAAGGATTTATTAAGGAGAAAAGTTGAATATAATATATATATATATGGAGAATGATTATCCTATTTCTAGTATTTCATGAAAACAACATTTTTTATCTATATTTGGTCATTTCCTTTAAGTATTACTTATTTAGCATTCAGACTTTGTATGTTTTCAAGTTGTAGTTGCTAGATTATAATTAATTTTTAGAAAACATGTTCATAAAACATTTATTTAGATATAATATTAAGAATAAAAATTAATCATTATTTCCCATCATATAATGGTCATTCAGCTTGTTTAAAATAAACTATATCGGAAATAAATTGATCTCAACCAAGAATATTGTTATCTAGCTTTAATTTGATGGTAACAAGTCGGGTCATAGTCACTGATAAATCTTTGTCAGTTTTTGTAATATTTTTTATGATTTATAGCCTGGAGTGGTGATTACTGAAATCATTTATACAAAGTATCAAAAGAAATATCTTAATGGATATCAAAGAAGTTAAAATTGAGTATATATGTATGTCAGTGGTGGAACAAGCAGTTCAGGGGCACCAGGGCAAAGAAATGATTAGGAACCTTTTTTTCAGAAGATAAGACCCGACCCGGCTTTGTGGGCCCCGTGGCATCGCCCCCATCTGCCCTGCACTAGTTCTGCCTGTGATGTATGTGTGTGTGTGTGTATATATATATGTATGTAACTATGATTAAC
>NW_013803148.1:0-657 GCF_000517525.1 Limulus polyphemus | reverse complement strand
TTTGGTGCATTAAAGGGAAACTATTTTGCTAGTGGCGAGGTGTAGCACCCTAAACTACATTTTGGTGCATTAAAGCGACAAGATAATGCTGGTGGCGAGGGTTGCACCCTAAACTACATTTTGGTGCATTAAAGGGAAACTATTTTGCTGGTGGCGAGGGTGGCACCCTAAACTACATTTTGATGCATTAAAAGGACAATATTTTGCTGGTGGCGTGGGTGGCACCCTAAACTACATTTTGATGCATTAAAAGGACAATATTTTGCTGGTGGCGAGGGTGGCACCCTAAACTACATTTTGATGCATTAAAAGGACAATATTTTGCTGGTGGCAAGGGTACTACCCTGAACTACGTTTTGGTGGGTTAATGAGACAAGATTTTGTTGGTCACAAGGAGACAAAAACCCCGTTTGTGCCTAAGTGGAATTTATTATCATAGCTTTGAAAGAAACCAGGTTGTTTATGTATTGAAAAATATACTTCATAATGAAATACATGTGTGTGTATATATATATATATTGTGCATTGAAGAAAGATAATAACTTTGTTGAGTCAATCGTCACCTTACATTCCTCCTTATTTAGTGCCTGGGCAACAATAATATTATACTCCAAACCATTTTTATCCTGTCTGTACTTTCCTTATGTATTTGCCCCC
>NW_013803147.1:0-841 GCF_000517525.1 Limulus polyphemus | reverse complement strand
AAATCAAACAACGCAAGACATATTTTATAGTAAATGATGAGAAATCAAACAACGCAAACATCATTTACTATAAAATATGTCTTGTTTGTTTGTTTTTAATTATGCACAAAGCTACACAAGGGCTATCTGTGCTCTGCCCACCACGGGTATCGAAACCCGGTTTCTAGCGTTGTAAGTCCGCAGACATATCGCTGTGCTACTGGGGGGCTATAAAATATGTCCTTGCGTTGTTTGATTTCTGATTTCTCATATTTTACTATAAAATATGTAATATGTCTTGCGTTGTTTTCATCATTTACTATAACAGATAACTTTTTTTATTTATGCACTATATGGTACAAGTGATATCTGAAACCACAGAAACTGTAACAATTTCAACAGGAAAGTAACAACCTATCATCAATGTTTCACTCTTCTCTCTTTACCCCATAGAAGAAGTACACTATGTAAACACAAATGTGACTGACCCTTACTCTCTAACCATTGCCACCAAGTTCAATAGCTACACTTTCTATTGTAGATAGACAGGAGGATGTACAAACAGACATATCGAAAGGCGTTAGTTTACTGTAAGATAACCTCTAAACAAGGGATCTTCACATGTAGTAAGCTAATACTAACTCTATTGAGTGTATACATAGCTACGCTTCTGGTCGTGTTAGATTGTCATCTCGTGCTTGAATAAGTGTTTCATGAAAAGCAAAAAATGTGACACCATGTCAAAAATGTACACATTGAAAAAAATGTTTTCTACTCAGAAACTGCCGTGCTTTCTTCGCGGTGTGTAGGCATTTAAATTAAAGTGCAAAATATGTGGTTCAAAAGAAGAACCCTTTTAACG
>NW_013803146.1:0-693 GCF_000517525.1 Limulus polyphemus | reverse complement strand
AAAATGATCTATAAGAAATAGTACAGCTTATAACACCTGAAACCGGGTTTCGATACTTATTCCACATGTAAGTTGTTGGCTGCAACAGACAAATGTGCGATACCTACCACACAGAAAAGTATGATTATTTATGAATTTTCGTGCCACTACGAATGTCGGTACCCAGGTCGCACTTCACAAAGATTGCAGGATAGAATTAAACAACATGTACTCACATCCATAAGAACTAAGAGTGTGAAAGAAACGAATTTACCATGTCGTTCCTGTAAAACAAAAGTTCTAACACCAAAATGTGAATCAGCGATTGGCCAGCATTTACTAGTGAACCCGACTGGTGCTGACAACTACACGGATTGCAAGTTTGAAATTATTGCAAGTGATCGGTTGACCTTTCATTTCTATACTTTGGAAGCCACTTTTATTAAAACAAATAAACATGTCCTTTGCCGCCAGAAAGAATTCCTGTAAAATCTACACATCCTTCAGTAGGTTTGTGACATTTCCTGATTGGATAAAGGACATGCCAGTCAGTGATTGCCTTACCGGTCTACGGTGATCTGACTCATTTTGTAAGTCCGCAGACATACCACCGTGCCACTGGGGGAGGTGGGGGCTTCCATTTAACAACGTTATATTTTAAGATCTGTGTAAGAACTCAGCTGACAGATGTTTCCGTATATAAAAGAAATATAA
>NW_013803145.1:0-538 GCF_000517525.1 Limulus polyphemus | reverse complement strand
GAAAAACCAGCGCGATGGCAGAGATAAATAGATTGAAGAAATAGATAATTGAGTCAAGGGAACAGTAGGCACTGTATGTAAAGTGTGTGAATAGCTGTGATTTATAACGTGTGTCATAAAGGTTGTTAAGTTTAAAGTGACTGTGGAAATTCTGTGTATTACAAAGTTGTAACGAGAAAGAATAAACTAGTTTTATTTAAGAAATGACTTGTATCGCTTAAGTTTCTCGGAAAGAATTTTTACCGGAAATTATCAAACAAGCAGATACGTAACAATATACATAAGGCTTAGATCACTACCACGTCTTTTGCATCCTAGACAACTTGACGAGGCCTGGTATTGGGCGAAGACCTCTTCAGGGCTGGATATGGCACATATAATTTGCTTGATTATAAGATTACATATTTTTTCTTTACTTTCACTCATATGTTTTTAACATTGATAAATTATTATAGGAACCTTACCTGCGTCACATACAATTCTGCATGTGGTCCATTCATCCATTTTTGTAACAACACGATTACGTACCCTATTTTTC
>NW_013803144.1:0-695 GCF_000517525.1 Limulus polyphemus | reverse complement strand
GAAAATGTCCTTAACATTTTTCACAGTACTGTATTTCAATAGTGGTTTACAAACTTGTAAAATGCGTTCATACCATTAAATTTTCTGTTGTAACAGATGGACTTTATAAATAATGTTCCTACCTTTACTGTGTTCGTTGTATCTCAGCCGCCTGAAGAGTTCCTGATTGAACAAAACGCGTCGTCGGCAATGGATATGACGACTAGATAAAAATGTCGCTTTAAAAAATATAATACGTTTAAAATATTGTCTTAAGACAAGTATAATTAATTTTAGTTGAAACAGAAGGTGGTATCTCATAACAGAACAAAATACTTGACATTTCTCACATCGCATCATTTTATGCATGTTCTGTAAAAATGAATTTACATTAATCGCGGTTCCTAATCAACCACATCACATTTGGTTAGTGTAACTCAGTGGTGATTCGATTATTATAATGCTTAAACATTGTATAATATCCACCAAAGATCAGTAGTAAAGAAATGTAGATGTACCACTTATTAGGAGGACTGCGTATATTGTGACCTGTGAAAGGATGAACGATTCTCCGTCTTTATATCCTACCAAGTATCTTATATTTCTTTGGTCAGTGACAGTGTTCCGTAATAAATCGCACTTTTTAAATCACTAGATCAGACATAGTTAACCTTTTCAAACCATGTAGGTGATTTCACGCTGCCAATGACATGACA
>NW_013803143.1:0-538 GCF_000517525.1 Limulus polyphemus | reverse complement strand
TAGCCGAAGCTACAGTTGTAGCTTCCTGATTTGGTATTGCATAAGCCTCAGGCCACTTGGTGAAATAATCCATCAACACACAAATGTACTTGTTTCCAGCACAAGTTTGGGGTAAAGGACCAGCTATGTCAGCGGCTACTCTTTCCATTGGTGCGCCAACTTGATATAACTTCATTAAAACACGTCCCTTATGCTTGGGTCCCCTTTTATCTGTCTCTATCTATCAGCAATTATTGTCTCCACTTTATTTGCCGGGCTTATATACTAAAATAGAGGGCGCCTAGAAAAGTTTGTTTGTTTGTTTCTGAATTTCGCGCAAAGCTACACGAGGGCTATCTGCGCTAGCCGTCCCTAATTTAGCAGTGTAAGACTAGAGGGACTAGTCATCACTACCCACCGCCAACTCTTGGGCTACTCTTTTACCAACGAATAGTGGGATTGACCGTCACATTATAACGCCCCCACGGCTGAAAGGGCGAGCATGTTTGGTGTGACGGGGATTCGAACCCGCGACCCGCAGACTGCGAGTCGAGCGCCC
>NW_013803142.1:0-538 GCF_000517525.1 Limulus polyphemus | reverse complement strand
ACACTATAACTTGCGGTCTACACAGATATTTACACTACAACGTGCTGCCTACACAGATATTTACACTATAGCTTGCGGCCTACACAGATAATTACACTATAGCGTGCGGTCTACACAAATATTTACACTATAGCGTGCTGCCTACACAGATATTTGCACTATAGCGTGCGGTCTCCACAGATATTTACACTATAGCTTGCGGTCTACACAAATATTTACACTATAGCGTGCAGTCTACACAGATATTTACACTATAGCGTGCGGTCTCCACAGATATTTACACTATAGCTTGCGGTCTACACAAATATTTACACTATAGCGTGCAGTCTACACAGATATTTACACTATAGCTTACGGTCTACACAGATATTTGTGAATAAAATGATGTTGCTTTAGGGCTCTCATTTCTTTAGAAGTCAATATTAACATACCTGCACGAGCTGGGGAACTAGGAGTGCTGGGGGTGATGTAAAGCTTCACTTTGTTTTCTTACTACCTTTTATAGTATACCTGTTGTAAACATTGCAACTACATTACC
>NW_013803141.1:0-540 GCF_000517525.1 Limulus polyphemus | reverse complement strand
GAAACCCGGTTTCTGCAAACATACCGCTGTGCCACTGGGGGGCCTTTAACAAAGAACGCCAATCATAACAAATATGATTAGAATAATGCATATTTATAATGACCCTTTAGCATAGATAATATTTATTTAAGAATATGGTAAGCCATTTGAAGTAATTCAAAATAAAATAAAATGAACATTTAAGAACACTGAAATAATATCTTACGTAAACAATCTGACACAAAATCTAACACTACGGAATATTCGCAGCGTATTATAATGCCCATAAAACACCCCTCAGCTTATATCACAGACAATACTTTTTTACACTGAAGAAAGCTCCATAATAAAATACACTACCTAAAAGCAGAATATCTCCCGTTAATTGCTAAATTCACTATGCTAAATACAACACAATAGCAAACCTAATTATAGTATTTTAGAACTTGTGTATAAAGTTAAAATCATAAGTAATATTCAACGTTAAACTGGTACACAATTAAAAACATTTTATTTAGGCCTATCTATGGATGACATTGTAACGTCGAAACATGTAGAGTC
>NW_013803140.1:0-538 GCF_000517525.1 Limulus polyphemus | reverse complement strand
GGTACAACAACTCCACGAATACCGGAGTGTAACTCTAATTACCTAATTTATAACCATACTCATCGTTAACTTTACTTGTTACAACAACGCCACAAACACCTAGTTTTAACTCTAGTTAACTAATTTATAACCACCATACTCATCTTTAGCCTTACTTGGTACAACAACTCCACGAACACCTAGGTGTAACTCTAGTTACCGAATTTATAACCAACATACTCATCTTTACCCTTACTTGGTACAACTTCTCCAAGAACACCTAGGTGTAACTTTAGTTATAGAATTTATATCCACCATACTCAACTTTAGCCTTACTTGGTACAACTAGTCCATGAACACTTAGGTTTAACTCTAGTTATAAAATTTATAACCACCATAGTCATCTTAAGCGTTATTTGGTACAACAACTCCTCGAACACCTAAGTGTAACTCTAGTTAGCGAATTTGTAACCACCATACTCATCTTTAGCGTTATTTGGTAGAACAGCTCCACGAACACCTACGTGTAACTCTAGTTACCGAATTTATAACCACCATG
>NW_013803139.1:0-534 GCF_000517525.1 Limulus polyphemus | reverse complement strand
GTCCTAACCACCTGGCCATGCCGGGCCATTTCTATATGAAAATCAGGGAGTAGCATATACAAGATATGACTGCATATAACATTATGTAACAGTGGATTTATTTGTTTACCATTTTTACTCTCTCTCTCTCTATATATATATAAACTGCTACATCATTCCCCCAGTGAGACGGCAGTAAGTTTAGGGACTTACAACGCTAAAATCCGGTTTTCGATTCCAGAAAGCATACTGTGGCTTTGCTCTGAAACAAACGAAAGAACGAACTACTGCAATATGTTTGTATCAATGTTTCCCACTAGATGTATATGTAATAACAATGTAAAATGTTTTACATTGCATAAAGAGCCCGGCATGGCCAGGTGGATAAGGCGCTCGACTCACAATCTGAGGGTCGCGGGTTCGAATCCGCATCCCACCAAACATGCTCGCCCTTTCAGCCGTGGGGGCGTTATAATGTGACGGTCAATCCCACTATTCGTTAGGTAAAGAGTAGCCCAAGAGATGGCGGTGGGTGGTGATGACTAGCTGCCTTCC
>NW_013803138.1:0-819 GCF_000517525.1 Limulus polyphemus | reverse complement strand
CCATCGCCGACGACGCGTTTTCGCTCAATCCAGAGCTCTTCAGACAGGCTGGGATACAACAATCATGACAGTGGTCTAAAAACGATATATATATATCTATATATATATATATAAGCCATTTGATGAAACAACAATTGTTATGGTGCTTACACAGTTTACAAGCCGACGAAGAACGGTTACAATTATACTTGTCATAAAACATAGGTATTAGGCCTATTAAGTTTTTAAACAGCATATACTAGGGACTAGATAAATAACGCAGTGCTTAAAATTTTGATAGGCCTAATTTTTAAACAGCATATACTAGGGACTAGATAAATAATGTAGTGCTTAAAAATTTGATAGGCCTAATTTTTAAACAGCATATACTAGGGACTAGATAAATAATGTAGTGCTTAAAAATTTGATAGGCCTAATTTTTAAACAGAATATACTAGGGACTAAATAAATAATGTAGTGCTTAAAAATTTGATAGGCCTAATACTAATGTCTTAGGACAAAATGTTCTGTTTTACACCTAGAACTGATAATGTATGCCCTATAACAGAGACCAAGTTGTATTAATTTAATCACATGAATAATATGATGATTTATTCTATGTCATCCAGTGTCTGTTAAATACATATAACGAGCCATGACATATTCATATGACGTTCGTGGTATTTTTACAATAAAACTTTTGTTTTGCTGTTCCGATCTGTTTACCGTATTTTTCGGCGTATAAGACGCACTTTTTACTCCAAAATTTGATATCAAAATTTGCTTGCGTCCTATACACCGAAGGTATGAATAATATATATCTATATATACGATATACAC
>NW_013803137.1:0-538 GCF_000517525.1 Limulus polyphemus | reverse complement strand
CAACAGTGGCAAGAAGTACAAATGGAAAACATCAGTAAATTTAAAAGCGAATTAGATACGTTAAAGAACGATTTGTTGTGTGTTACACAAGGAGGATACACTGACCATCGACTTAATCAGCCCCAGACAATGGCAAGCCCCTTACAGAGCCCGCAGCTAAACACTAATGCAGACATATTCAGTCCCGTTAGAAGTCACATCTCAGATATGAATGTCAGTAATAGGAGTGATCCAGTGCGAAGGAAGCCACAAGAATTCGATGGGAAGGCACCGTGGGAAGCATATAGAGCACAGTTTGAGTTACTGGCAGAGATAAATGGATGGACAGAGGAGCAGAAAGCTGTATATCTGGCAACGAGCTTGAAGGGACAACCACTGGAAATACTTGGACAGTTGACAGCAGCGGACAGACATAACTATAGAACACTGGTGTCGGCTCTAGAACTCAGGTCTGGAACCCTAAACCAGTCAGAAGTCTACAGGGCCAGGTTCAGGACGAGAGTCCGTGCTAAAGGGGAGAGCCTGCAAGAGCTGGCAC
>NW_013803136.1:0-1353 GCF_000517525.1 Limulus polyphemus | reverse complement strand
ATGTTTGTGATGAGAAAATGTTTACCAAATTCACAAGTAAAACTAATTACAGTGATTTACAATATATATTTTTATGTGGTGTTTTTGCAAAGAATTACCTGCTAAAAGATACTTGAAAGGAATATCAGTGGATATATTACATGGAGAAACACATTTTTTCCCTACAATTTTCTAATATTCAAAAATAAGACTTATATTTTTCTATGACAATTCATCGTGTAAATCAATCTTAATAAGGCTCTGTCTTGGTAATTTATATATATATATATATAGTCCCTAGTGGCTCAGTGGTAAGTGTGCCAGCTCAAACCATGTTTCCATTCTCAAGTTGGCCATAAATACAAATAGCTCATTATAGTGCTTTCTGCTTTACAACAAACAAAACTTTTCTATACTTTATCAATTTGTGTATACTGACTGAATACAATTAGTGTATATTGAATACATCCATACTTATATGTACATATTGTAACATATATTATTGTAAGTGAATATTTTGTAAAATAGGCTTACTCCTGCTAACATAGATGAATACAGAAGCTTCAGATCATTATTAGCCTATTCTGTTGAACAATAATTACAGCAAAAAAAAGACATTCTCATATAGGTATTTATATATATATTAGTACTTCTTTTTAAAACTTGGAAATGTATTTCATTATTACTACAATTATAAGTCATTTTGGCGTAGCCTGTATTACAGTTTTCTTCAACAAATTAGCATATAAAACTAAATAAATAGTTCTCTAAAAACTGTACTGCATTGTGAAATCAGACCTTAACTTTCTAACCGACCCTTAGATTGCAAGTCAAAATTGGTTTCAATCCCCTTCACACCCAACATGCTCATCATTTGAAATATAGTAGAATTATATTGTGACAATCAATCCCACTATTCCTTAGTAAGAGCAGCCAAAGTTGTCAGCTGATGATATTGACTAGTTGCCTTTCACTCTTGTCTGTAACTGCTAAATTAGGGTTGGCTAGTGGTGATAACCCTTGCTTAGCTTTTCACAAAATTAAAACAACATAATGCATTTCTTTAAGTCAAGGTTAAAGTTAAAGCCAGTTTTTTTTTGTTTGTTTTTTTTGTAAATCAAGAAGCATGCATATGCTGATACAGTCAGCTACATTTATGTTAAATTATTTTAAAAACAAATCTGAATTTTAAATTAATAAGTATTATATAATACTTCTATTTTATACGTTAGCTCTAACAGTAACAGTCTACCGTTATCTTATTTCATTACTTGCCTTCCTAAGCTAAAGGTCACAACCCGAAAGTGAGAAACGCGCAAATAGATCGAACGAGTTAGGCCTAAGCCTACTTTAGGCTTAACATTATGAGCTGAA
>NW_013803135.1:0-538 GCF_000517525.1 Limulus polyphemus | reverse complement strand
AAAAAGTGTCATAAAGACATGTCTTGTACTGTTTAGTTTTTGGTCGAACCAGCACTCGCAGCAAACAAAAAAACTTGGAATAACTAAACCAGCTGTTATGATATTTTTATTAAAAAATAATTGACAGAATGTCCACTGAAAGTTTATGCTGTCTTTTCAATCCGATGATATCATCAATAGGTAGGCACACAACGATTTATAATCATAAGGAAAGGTTTTATTCTTGGTGGAACATACACAGCGTGGACACAAGTAAACAGACACCACCTTTTTTAGAAAAAATGAAAATTTTCAGTCTTATTCACATGAATTGATATATTTACAATTTGATTAATATCTAGTGGATCTTCCTTTCGCTTTGTGGAGTTCGTTGATACTTTGGGGCATCGTGAGAATCATCTCGTCAATTTTAGATTGTGGGATTTTCGCCCACTTTCGCTTCAAAACTTGGAGTAGATCGCTCTTCGAAGTTGCTTTTTTGGTTCTTTCCTGACTTGCCAGTCGAGTATGGCCCAGAGGTTTTCGATGGGGCTCATTT
>NW_013803134.1:0-602 GCF_000517525.1 Limulus polyphemus | reverse complement strand
CAGTAAAGCACTTTACGTCCCTGACAAAACTGTCAAGGTAACATCATTTCGTACTCTGTAAACA
This sequence comes from Limulus polyphemus, assembly GCF_000517525.1. Lineage (NCBI taxonomy): Eukaryota > Metazoa > Arthropoda > Merostomata > Xiphosura > Limulidae > Limulus > Limulus polyphemus. Next base: position 538 of record NW_013803134.1, on the reverse strand, counting down.
CAACAAGTATTCTATAAACGAGTCAGTAAAGCACATTCCGCAGATTGCGAGTCGAGCGTCCTAACCACCTGGCCATGCTGGGCCATACCCAACGAAATACGATATAAAATTCGTTGATTAAGAAAATAAAATATTGTAAATCAACTTCGAAACCTGAACCTTATAAAGATTAAACCTTATAAACCTTCATAAACCGGAACCTTAATTCAAAATTCCTCTCACCACGTGATATGCTAAACAACATTTCAGTTTCAACAGACGTATAGATTTTCGGAAACATGACTACAAAAGAAGTGGCCCGGCATGGCCAGGTGGTTAAGGCACTCGACTCGCAATCTGAGGGTCGCGGGTTCGAATCCCTGTCACACCAAACATGCTCGCCCTTTCAGCCGTGGGGGCGTTATAATGTGACGGTCAATCCCACTATTCGTTGGTAAAAGAGTAGCCCAAGAGTTGGCGGTGGGTGGTGATGACCTTCCCTCTAGTCTTACACTGCTAAATTAGGGACGGCTAGCGCAGATAGCCCTCGTGTAGCTTT
>NW_013803133.1:0-539 GCF_000517525.1 Limulus polyphemus | reverse complement strand
TATCATAGTTATTTTTCTAATTGTCTGAATCTTGAATATCCAAAGTGTGAACTTTTTTATGGATTTTTGTTTGTGGTGCCATTCAATAGATGGCGCAGGAGTTTTGGTTATATACATAGATACTGACATACATTCTACGTTCATTATAGTAAGATTTATGTATATATATATATATAAAAGTTCCGGTATTGTTGTTGATAATATCTTGCTTTTCGTGTTATAACGCTAAAAACCGGGTTTCGATACCCTGGGTTCGCAAACACAAATAACCCATTACATGGTGAGTTTATATATATATATATATAAAAGCAAGAGGATTAAATACAAATTAACATAAAAGAAATGGATTACGGTCAAAAATTGCTTACATGTTAAAAGACTTGAGTTTAAATAAAAACAACAATTTTCATTTTTAGACGACTTACTGTGACTGGTTTATTCTTTTATTTAAATAATTTATTTTGTCGGACTTTGTTCCCAAGTGTAAACGTAGATTTTTATATCGTAACTATATTTTAGATGGTATAAAGTAAAAAACA
>NW_013803132.1:0-723 GCF_000517525.1 Limulus polyphemus | reverse complement strand
AGCCCTAGCCTTAATATGCTGATACTTGAGTTTACAGTGTCTTCTCAGACACTACAGATTAAAGCTACGTATTATCTTACTTTAAAATAAGTATAACTTAATCACTTCACATTTGATATTTAGGTTTAAAACGTTTTAGAGTAAACTCACGCACAATAACTCTCGCACAACAACTCACGCACAATAAAAGAAGAATTGTAACCACTTCTTTGGGTTATGTTCCCGTGTTTAAGAATTTTCGAACAAAGAGAGAAGGCAGCTAGTCAAGATCACCCGTCCCAACTTCTCTCTCACCAAACAGTGGGATTTGATCATCACTCTGGTAGTGCATTCACAGTCCCAAATCTCAGAGTGCAGTTTGTTTTTTAAGCTACGAAACGCGAACCATGAACCTTCAAATTCACATTCTGGTCATGCTTACCCTTAGAACACATTTGTTTTCACGACCAGTGTAAAATATTCCAGAAGGTCAATTTTAAAAGATGTTATAGCAATATTAAATACACCTAGTTAGTCCATACTTAAAAGTAAAACACATTGTCTAATTAAGTAGTGCTAGAAAAACTACTATTAATCCAGCTACGAGAACTCCCCTTAATTCCCCACTGACTTTTCATACACATAATTACAACACCGCAATTAATATGACTGAATTTTGATGCTCGGCACTTTAGATACGACACGAAACATGTCGTGGGCTCATAAATGTTCTTAACTTACACG
>NW_013803131.1:0-538 GCF_000517525.1 Limulus polyphemus | reverse complement strand
GTCTACCAATACATTAAATGGTGATACCCAGTATCTACCAATACATTAAATGATGATACCCAGTATCTACCAATACATTAAATGGTGATACCCAGTATCTACCAAAGGATTAAATGATGATCCGAAATATCTACCAATACATTAAATGATGATACCCAGTATCTACCAAAGGATTAAATGATGATACCAAATATCTATAAATACATTAAATGATAATACCCAGTATCTATCAATACATTAAATGATGATATCCAGTATCTACCAATACATTAAATGATGATACCCAGTATCTACCAATACATTAAATGGTGATATCCAGTATCTACCAATACATTAAATGATGATACCCAGTATCTACCAAAGGATTGAATGATGATACCAAGTATCTATCAATACATTAAATGATGATATCCAGTATCTACCAATACATTAAATGATGATACCCAGTATCTACCAAAGGATTAAATGATGATACCAAATATCTACCAATACATTAAATGATGATACCCAGTGTCTACCAATACATTAAATGGTGATA
>NW_013803130.1:0-557 GCF_000517525.1 Limulus polyphemus | reverse complement strand
AAAGATTTAAAACAGTATCGGTACTGTCAATAAGTAGACACAAGATTTAACAATGCTGTGTCCTGTCAATGAGAAGATACAGGATTTATCAATACTGTGTCCTATCAATAAGAAGATACAGGATTTATCAATACTCTGTACTGTCAATAAGAAGACACATAATTTAACAATACTGTGTCCTGTCAATAAGAAGATACAGGATTTATCATATCTGTGTACTGTCAATAAGAAGATACAGGATTTATCAATACTGTGTCCTGTCAATAAGAAGATACAGAATTTGTCAATACTGTGCACTGTCAATAAGTAGACACAAGATTTAACAATACTGTTTCCTGTCAATGAGAAGATACAGGATTTATCAATACTGTGTCCTGTCAAAAAGAAGATACAGGATTTATCAATACTCTGTACTGTCAATAAGAAGACACATAATTTAACAATACTGTGTCCTGTCAATAAGAAGATACAGGAATTTTCAATACTGTGTACTGTCAATAAGAAGACAAAAGATTTAACGATACTGTGTACTATCATAACAAGTCATAAGATTTAAT
>NW_013803129.1:0-538 GCF_000517525.1 Limulus polyphemus | reverse complement strand
GGTACCTCCTAACCTACCCTATGTCCCGGTTTGAAATACATGTAACTCCTAACCTACCCTATGTCCCGGTTTGAAACACATGTAAGTCTTAACCTACGTCACTGTTTGAAACGCAGATAGCTCTTAACCTCACCTATGTCACGGTTTGAAACGTATGTAACTTATTATCTACCCTATGTCACGGTATGAAACACAGGTAACTCCTAACCTACCCTATGTCACGGTTCGAAACCCAAGTAACTCCTAACCTAACTTATGTTCCGGTTTAAAACGAATGTAACTCCTAACCAAACCTTTGTCACGGTTTGTAACGCAGGTAACTCCTAACCTAACCTTTGTCACGGTTTCAAACACAGGTAACTCCTAACCTACCCTATGTCACGGTTTGAAACACAGGTAACTCCTAATCTAACCTATGTTACGGTTTCAAACACAGGTAACTCCTAATCTAACCTATGTTACGGTTTCAAACACAGGTAACTCCTTATTTAACCTATGTCATGATTTGAAACGCAGTTAACACCTAACCTAACCTTTG
>NW_013803128.1:0-538 GCF_000517525.1 Limulus polyphemus | reverse complement strand
TAATTTTTAATCAGTCACAAGAACGTCGAATCTGAATCACTTGAAAAAAACACGGGGGTGTTTAACTTTTTTCCAGGTGTATATATTGATTTAATTTGATATACTGATGGCCAGGGTGATATTTTGTTTAGTTCTCAGTACAGAAATTATTATTATTAGATAATAACTATATACACATCTTGAACTACCATCAAGAAATTTTCTCACAAATATGAAACACAAAACCAACGGAGCTGGAGCTTCCGTGTTGTATACTAATTCATTCATTTACAGAGTATGATAGTTCTAACAGTTGTAATAAATATAACAGAGACTTTACAAGAGTTATCTTCTATAGCCTGTCAGAGCTGTGAAGGTTTTTAGATGAAACTTGAGAAAAGCTATCAGAGTGAAACACAACTAAGGTATTAAAGTAGTGTAGAAGCTGGTAATAATATAACATGATGGCCTAGACAGTGTGTGGACTTCTTCAAGAAATCGGCTTTCTTTCCGAAATTTTTTTATAGAACTATCTATATATATAAAAGATGAAGTTTGT
>NW_013803127.1:0-530 GCF_000517525.1 Limulus polyphemus | reverse complement strand
GTTTTACTTGATTATAAGTGATATAATCTCTAGTGTTTTACTTGATTATAACAGTGATATAATCTCTACGTGTTTTACTTGATTATAACAGTGATCTAATCTCTAGTGTTTTACTTGATTATAACAGTGATATAATCTCTAGTGTTTTACTTGATTATAACAGTGATATAATCTCTCGTGTTTTACTTGATTATAAGTGATATAATCTCTCGTGTTTTACTTGATTATAACAGTGATATCATCTCTAGTGTTTTACTTGATTATAACAGTGATATAATCTCTAGTGTTTTACTTGATTATAACAGTGATCTAATCTCTAGTGTTTTACTTGATTATAACAGTGATCTAATCTCTCCGCTTCGTCTCTTACTGATAACAATTATATTTTTACAACACTGAATTCTTATTAAATCTTGACAATGATAGAGGATAAGTATCTCCAACTCTGAGTATAGTTAAACACGATCACCGTGTAGAAGGTTAACTCAGTTAAACTGCTTATTGAAACACGATCCCCGTGTAGAAGGGTT
>NW_013803126.1:0-537 GCF_000517525.1 Limulus polyphemus | reverse complement strand
GCATGGCACACAAGGCCTACCCAACTGCACACCCGATCTCCTCAAGTTGTTGCTGAGGGATCAGTTCGTAGATGCCTTGGACAGTCCACAACTTAAGATACAAGTGAAGCAAGCACACCCCTCTACCATGCAGGATGCAATGGCCAGAGCTCTCGAATTTGAATTCTACGTTAAGTCCAGCACAGAGGTACCAAGGTTGGTACAATCATCTGGATTCAAGGCCAGAAAAGGCCAGCTTTCAGAGAGGTTTGAGGGACTTTGCTGGCACTGTAATAAACCTGGGCACAAGAGAGCTCAATGCTGGAAACTTCAGCACAGGGGAGATGCCACAGCAGGAAAGGCTGGATTCCAGAAAAGTTGTTGGAACTGGAAAGCACGAACATTTGAGGAGCCAGTGTAGGAAGAATATTACCAACAAGTCGGCCTCAAGGAGACCAGTAATGGTTGGTGTTGAGCGACGCCCATCAACCCCATCATGAAAGTTCCAGCAGCTAGGTGTAAAATGCCATGCACACACAGTGTCTATGTGACAGGAAA
>NW_013803125.1:0-539 GCF_000517525.1 Limulus polyphemus | reverse complement strand
TATATATATATATATATATATATATATTTGACCTTTTATAATTTTTGCATTCCCCCAACGATGGTTCAACTGTAAAACGCTAAAAATGTGGGGTAGAATACTCCTGGTAGGCACAGTGCAGGTGATCCATTGGGCAGCTCTACCTTAATACAGACAACCAAGATTTTTCATATTTTTATACTAGCTTATCGTACTAACTTGTCAGGCGAATCTTTGTTCTTCCAGCTAGCTACTATCTTCAGTGTTCCATTTTGAAATTTTATAATTATAAATAATACCAATTAGTATAAAAGTTGAACCCAGATTGTTCCATTTTGAAATTTTATAATTATAAATAATACCAATTAGTATAAAAGTTGAACCCAGATTGTTCCATTTTGAAATTTCATAATTGAAAATATTACTAACAAATGTATAAGAGGAACCTAGAATTTTCCGTTTTGAAATTTATAACTGAAAATATTACTAATAAGTGTATAAGAGGAACCCAGGATGTTCCATGTTGAAATTATATAATTGTAAATAATACTAATTAGTAT
>NW_013803124.1:0-540 GCF_000517525.1 Limulus polyphemus | reverse complement strand
TTAATAAAACTGGTTTATTCTTTCCGAATATAACTTTACTGATACACTCAACTTCAACAATCGCGCTAAAACAAACGCTATATCAACGAACGTCAATAATACTTCTGACTGCAGATCAATTTCACACTGTCTACACACACACACTACATTCCCCTCTTTTATATACCAGCCTACCCTATCTAGTAAATGCTAGAGCATTCGCCAAGATACGGGATAGTTCTAGAAACAAGAGGGCGTGAGAATCACATGATCTCGATGACGCAACAATATTCTTTGACACGCCTCAATAACCAATTTGGTAGGTGAAAATTCAGCACTAACGTGGATATCTTGGATTCTTGTCGTTTTAAATTATTTAAAGGAAAATATTGTGTGTGTGGTGGAAGTAACATATTTCCTGTTTACCAATGAAATGTCAAATTCTCTATAGTTAAATATTACTTTTTGTTTCTTCTTTTTTTTTTTTACCAGAACTACCAAGCGTAATATATTCGTGTAGTGTTTTTGTTTTTCAAAAATGTATACAGACTTTAAATATGT
>NW_013803123.1:0-538 GCF_000517525.1 Limulus polyphemus | reverse complement strand
TATATAATAATTCCAGCAACAGATTAATTTGACGAAAATCGAAGTTTAACGAAGAACAACAGAACGACGGCAGCAACAACGAACATTTGACACGTGTGTGTGTACTGTAACAAACATTTAATTCTTGAACGTTTCGGAATATGCATATTCCATCTTCAGCAACCTATGTTGAACTGGGTAGATTATCAGGTACGAATATTTATTATGTTTAAACATTTTATATAAAAAAAAGTAATTAAAATACAGAATAAAAGGATAATATAAGTTGAAAGACGACAAATAAACAAAGGATAGGATAATGCAACAATATTATACAAGTTGTTCATAACAGACTTAATTATAGTGAAGTTGTGTTATTATTTAAAGTTGGAAGTTTATTTATAATAGCTTGCTGAAGATGGAATATGTACATTCCGAAATGTTCAAGAATTAAATGTTTGTTACAGTACACACACGTGTCAAATGTTCATTGTTGCGGCCGTCGTTTTGTTGTTCTTCATAAAAATATTTCCTGTTTGACAACATCAAAGTGGTGTGT
>NW_013803122.1:0-538 GCF_000517525.1 Limulus polyphemus | reverse complement strand
CGTTAAATCTTGTGTCTTCTTATTGACAGTACACATTATTGATAAATCCTGTATCTTCTTATTGAAAGGACACAGTATTGTTAAATCTTGTCTTTTCTTATTGACAGTACACAGTATCGTTAAACCTTGTGTCTTCTTATTGACAGTACACAGTATTGATAAATCCTGTATCTTCTTTTTGACAGGACTCAGTATTGTTAAATCTTGTGTCTTTTTACTGACAGTACACAATATCGTTAAATCTTGTGTCTTGTTATTGATAATACACAGTATCATTAAATGTTATGACTTGTTATGATAGTACATAGTATCGTTAATTCTTTTGTCTTCTTATGGACAGTACACAGTATTGATAAATTCTTTATCTTCTTATTGATAGGACACAGTATTGTTAAATTATGTCTTCTTATCGACAGTACACAGTATTGATAAATCCTGTATCTTCTTATTGACAGGACAAAGTATTGTTAAATCTTGTGTCTTCTTTTTGACAGTACACAGTATTGATAAATCCTGTATCTTCTTATTGACAGGACAC
>NW_013803121.1:0-536 GCF_000517525.1 Limulus polyphemus | reverse complement strand
TACAAATACATAACACAAGTAACAACCACGTGGTTGTTACTATAAACACAAATACGTAACACAAGTACCATCACCATGGTTGTTACTTTTAACACAAATACGTAACACAAGTAACACCACTTGGTTGTTACTTTAAACACAAATACATAACACAAGTAACACCACTTGGTTTTTACTATAAACACAAATACGTAACACAAGTAACACTACTTGGTTGTTACTTTAAACAAATACATAACACAAGTAACACCACGTGGTTGTTACTTTAAACACAAATACGTAACACAAGTAACATCATCATGGTTGTTACTTTTAACACAAATACATAACACAAGTAACACCACTTGGTTGTTACTTGAAACACAAATACGTAACACAAGTAACACCACTTGGTTGTTACTTTAAACACAAATACGTAACACAAGTAACACCACTTGGTTGTTTCTTTAAACACAAATACATAACACAAGTAACACCACTTGGTTGTTACTTGAAACACAAATACGTAACACAAGTAACACCACGTGGTTGTTACT
>NW_013803120.1:0-538 GCF_000517525.1 Limulus polyphemus | reverse complement strand
ATAATAGCACAGGCACACAGTGTAGTAGCATGTTAAAAGACAAGAATAGGATAAATTAATATTATTTGTGATTCAATAGTTATATATATATTGCTATATGTTAATTCTTGCCTGTGCTATTATGTAGGGATGATGCAAATGTCATCCCTACTATCATGTTTGCATTGTTTTTGAAGGATTGATATTAGCCATCCTTACATTTACTTCCTTTTTTTGAAATTTTTTTTCTTATATGTTTTTTTTAATGTTGTGTCTCAATAGACATAGGAAGGTTGTATTTATAACCACGTTCTAAATACAATGAGGTTCCAACTGTAATATTTATTGTTTATCTATCATTGGCTAATAATTCCTGTCTCACCCTGCACTTAAGCTTTTTAAAGGAACACCAAATTTATGTATAAAAGCTAACTTCAAGGGGTAATGATAACAACGTTTACACTAGAATTATGATTTTTTAAAATTACTACTAGTTATTAATAATACTTATAAAAGCGGATACTCCGTTTGCAATTATGTCGCCTCAGTAAAATTGGTT
>NW_013803119.1:0-538 GCF_000517525.1 Limulus polyphemus | reverse complement strand
GTGGCTGCAATTTTTTCCCCTTCTCTCTCATGGATTTACATTTGATGCACGTAGGTTTTCACAATTCAAATTATTGTTAGAATTTAAACGGGAATATATTAAATACTATAGTTGAAGAAAAAGATCTTGGTGTTGTGATCGAAAAATAACTTAAGTCATCTAAACAGTGTATTGTAGCTAGCAATAGGGCTAATAGGATTTTTGGTAGCATATATAGAAATGTTGAATACAAGAAAAGGGATAATAATGTTTCACTGTATAGGTCATTTGTAAGGCTTCATTTAGAGTACTGTGTATAGTTGTGGGCTCTTTTCCTCAAGAAGGGCATGGAATTATTGAAGGTTCAGGGAAGAGCCACTAGGATGATACCTAGGATGGTGGGATTGTCTTGTGAGGAGAGATTAAAATTTCCAAACTTGGTTTCTCTGGAGAGGAGAAGGGTCAGATGGGATTTTATTGGGGTATTTAAGTTTATTAAGGGTATTGATAATATAGATCCATCAAACCTTTTTTGTGTTTAGCAGTGAAAACAATCGGA
>NW_013803118.1:0-536 GCF_000517525.1 Limulus polyphemus | reverse complement strand
GGAACCAAATATAGACATCAAAGCAGAACAGGAGAAAGACCAAGATTTGAAGCCAATAATTGATTTTCTAAAAGCAAGTGTTTTGCGCCCTGCTTTGGAGAAGATGTCTAGTCTAAGCCCTGTGACAAAGAACTATTGGGTACAATGGGACCCGTTGAGGCTTGAAGATGGTATTCTTCTCCGGAGATGGAAAACTGCAGATGGGAAAGTGACGACCTGGCAAACGGTTATACCAAGAAAGTTACGGGAAGTTGTGCTGCGTCAATCCCATGATACTGTAACAGGAGGACATCTCAGAGTTAAGAAAACATTGAGTCACCTACGACACAGATTTTACTGGATAGGTATGAGACAAGATGTGGAAGAGTGGTGCAGAACATGCAGCACATGTTGTGCTAAAAGGGGACCCAAGCATAAGGGACGTGCTCCAATGAAGTTATATCAAGTTGGTGCACCAATGGAAAGAGTAGCCGTCGACATTGCTTGTCCTCTGCCCCAAACTCGTGTCTAGGAAACAAGTATATTTGTGTGGTGAT
>NW_013803117.1:0-538 GCF_000517525.1 Limulus polyphemus | reverse complement strand
ACAACAATGTCAGTATACAGTAGTAATGTATTGGATATTTTATACATCAGTGACAACAATGTCAGTATACAGTAGTAATGTATTGGATATTTGATACAACAGTCATGACAGTGTCAGTATATGGTAGTAATGTATTGGAAGCTTGATACATCAGTGACAACAATGTCAGTATATGATAGTAATGTATTGGATATTTGATACAATGTCAGTATACAATAGTAAAGTACAAACAGTTCTGGTTACTCCTACATTACCAAACATAGCAGTACTAATAGCATAGTTCTCCGCTACCAATGTAAGTTTATGTGACACACAAACACAGCACTTACATTGAAGCTTATTTGTACACATACAATTTATAGAAGACACTATGTCAGTTACACAGTTGTCTGTAGAACAGACATTCCAAATAGTGTTAAAATAAAAGAACTATAAATTTTTCAATTTACGCATCTTGATAACTTGCCAACATGACTAAGAGGTTCATTACCATGCACCAGCCTTATAACATTTTTATAGGTATTACACAAATCTTTGC
>NW_013803116.1:0-779 GCF_000517525.1 Limulus polyphemus | reverse complement strand
AAACTGGTGCTATCTGGTCGTTTTATCTGTATGAAAATCGTGATATGACTTTATGAGACTAGTACTAACTGGTCGTTTTATCTGTAAACAAATCGTGATATGACTAGATGAGACGGGTGCCGTCTGGTTGTTTTATCTGTATGAAAATCGTGGTATGACTAGATGAAACCGAACTAATTAGATTATTAATATTTATAAAATAGTCTTATTACCTTAAAACACGTATATTTGGAACAATAACGCCCAGGGGGGTAATTTATTGGGCAATGAAAGCTAACAATCGTTGAAGGAAAAAATACCATCGTACCTGCCACCTAGTGTGAACTTTAGGCGTTTTGATTGCACTTACTGAATTGAGATTTCTTAATTTGATTTGCAATGGTCAACTTTAGTAGTAGAGCAAAGTTGAGTTCAGAATACTACAACACTCACTTCCGGTCACGTATTCCTAATTGTATATTATTTTCTTTGGTTTGTCTGCTTATGATTATCAAGAACATTTTAAAACTTGCTTTAATAGCAGCTACATATGCCGAGCTTTCACGACTGGTACCTTTATAAAGAAGGCTTTGAAAGCTTTCTAATCTCGTTTCTAAGGCTATTTAACTTGATGTGACTTTTTTTCATTATATTTACATTTTTTAATTCGTAGAATATCAGTAGTTTTTTTGGTACTTATATAGTTGGGAAGAAAACTATTTTAGGAACCACGCTAACAAGTTTGTAAGAAGAATATAATGAGAGTTTTGGAGTTTCACCAAAATTCTGATAACCCTGAT
>NW_013803115.1:0-537 GCF_000517525.1 Limulus polyphemus | reverse complement strand
GAAAAATGGATTCTCCATGCGAATATTAAATGCCAAAAACAGTGACTCAGTCCTAGACAAGAACCACTTTAGACCCCAAACCTAGACTCCATCCGCAGAAAGTGATGCTTTGGATTTGGTGGGACATCAAAGGAGTAATTTATTTCAAACTCCTCAATCCACAGCGAACTGTCAATGCAGAGATGTATAGTCAGCAACTGGAATGTTTAAATCAAGCCCTTCATCAGAAACACCCCTCACTAGTCAATTGGAAAGGTGTTCTTCTTCTCCACGATAAGGCACATCCGCATGTGGCATGTTTGACGCAACACAAGATTTTGGAGTTGGGTTGGGAAGTTCTCCCCCACCCATCATATTCTCTAGATGTGGCACTATCAGGTTACCATCTTTTTCATTTGCTGTAACACAATCATAATGGGAAAACGTATGCAAATGTGAAAGGTGTTAAAGAGGACATCCACATGTTTTTGCTTCAAAGCCAAGTGATTTCTTTAGTCAGGGCATTAACAACCTTTAACATTAATTTCTTGACAACCT
>NW_013803114.1:0-538 GCF_000517525.1 Limulus polyphemus | reverse complement strand
TACAGCCGTTATGTCTTGACGAATATAAGTCTATTGGCAACAATTTGCCTGGCATGGCCAGGTGGTTAGGGCGCTTAACTCGTAACTTGCGGGTCGCAGGTTCGAATCCCCGTCCCACCAAACATGCTTGCCCTTTCAGCCGTGGGGGCGTTATAATGTAACGGTCAATCCTACTATTCGTTGGTAAAAGAGTAGCCCAAGAGTTGGCGGTGGGTGGTGATGACTAGCTGCCTTCTCTCTAGTCTTATCCAACTAAATTAGGGACGGCTAGCGCAGATAACCCTCGTGTAGCTTTGCGTGAAATTCAAAAGAAACAAACAAACAAAGAAACATTGGCAACAATTATGATATCATTTATACACATAAAATAATGCGTATAACGTTCGTTATTAAATTTCCTCTTACACATTATTTACTGAAGTACAAGAATGGATGTCCTTTGTATATATGAAAACATGCATTCATCTTACGGATAGATACGCCGGATAAACAATAAAAACATCAATAATTTTTAGTTATAACTTATTATTCGCAATGG
>NW_013803113.1:0-538 GCF_000517525.1 Limulus polyphemus | reverse complement strand
AATCAGTCTGAAGTCTACATGGCCAGGTTTAAGACGAGAGTCCGTGCTAAAGGGGAGAGCCTGCAAGAGCTGGCACAGGACTTGGAGAGCATGGCACACAAGGCCTACCCAACTGCACCACCCGATGTCCTCAAGCTGTTGCTAAGGGATCAGTTTGTAGATGCCTTGGACAGTCCACAACTGAATATACAAGTAAAGCAAGCACATCCCTCTACTATACAAGATGCAATGGCCAGAGCTCTTGAATATGATTCCTACATTAAGTCCAGCACAGAGGTACCGAGGTTGGTACAGTCATCAGAATTCAAGGCCAGAAAAGGTCAGCTTTCAGAGAGGTTTGAGAGACTTTGTTGGCACTGTAACAAACCTGGGCACAAGAAAGCTCAATGCTGGAAACTTCAACACAGGGAAGATGCCACGGCAGGAAAGGCTGCTACCCAGAAAGGTTGTTGTAACTGTGGAGAGCAAGGACATATGAGGAGCCAGTGTAAGAAGAATCTTACCAATAAGTCAGCCTGGAGGAAACCAGTAGTGGTTG
>NW_013803112.1:0-537 GCF_000517525.1 Limulus polyphemus | reverse complement strand
AAGTTTTGTAACTATGCTATGACTTTTATAAAAGGATTAAGAAATAAATAATTGTTTCAGTTTCCTTAACCCCTTGTTCTATATAGTTACGGGAGCTCTTTTAATGGTCTTCCTAATGTCTCTGATACGAACTGCAAGCGGCTGTTAAAACAAGCTTACCAGCACGTTACAGAGTTTTGGTTTTTATTTCATATCTATGTGTGTGTGTGTGTGTGTGTATGTGTGTTTTTTTTGTTTTTGTTTGAATTTCGCGCAAAGCTACACGAGGGCTATTTGCGCTAGCCGTCCCTAATTTATCAGTGTAAGACTAGAGAGAGAGGGCAGCTAGACATCACCACCCGCCGCCAACTCTTGGCCTTCTCTTTTACCAGCGAATAGTGGGATTGACCGCCACATTATAACGTCCCTACGGCTGAAAGGGCGAGCATGTTTGATGGGACAGGGATTCGAACCCGCGACCCTCAGATTGCGAGTCGAGTGCCGTAACCACCTGGCCATGCCGGGCCCGTGTGGGTGTTATTCAACACTGTTGATTTT
>NW_013803111.1:0-538 GCF_000517525.1 Limulus polyphemus | reverse complement strand
GTTCACGCGTGATGCAACTGAACATTCTGCGCAATTTCAGCTGTGGGATCGTTTTAAGAGCAACAGTCATTCGCGTTATTTGGTTCAAAATGGAACAAAGACCTAGTGGTGGCAGGTGCTGATGACTGATTGGTCAGTAGTAGTAGTATTGTCCAATTAGGGACAGGTATATCTAAATCCGAGGGGTCTCATTACTTAGGTATTTTGTTCACGTGCTGCAATTATTAGTATATATTATAAGTAGAAAAATAAAGTCTCCACGTGATATATTTTTTATGAATATATATATAATTGTTGGCGTAGTTTCTTTAAGAGTGAAATATTTTATACTTTCAAATGTCGTCGCAAGAGTTAACGTAAGCATTTTGCAATTATTATGTCACCACTTCTATATATACGGGCCCGGCATGGCCAGGTGGTTAGGACGCTCGACTCGCAATCTGCGGGTCGCGGGTTCGAATCCCCATCCCACCAAACATGCTCGCCCTTTCAGCCGTGGGGGCGTTATAATGTGACGGTCAATCCCACTATTCGTTGG
>NW_013803110.1:0-535 GCF_000517525.1 Limulus polyphemus | reverse complement strand
TAGTAAGTAGGTAATGAAGAAAAACTTATGTTAAAGTTTTTCTTCATTACCCATTCAAGCCGTCTCCAACCATTATTAGTCTCAAAGTGGGTTCCTCGTCATCGAATTTGAGATCGTATGATACATATTGCCTATAAACATCAGAAAAACTCCCCATATTGTTGGTAGTAATAAAAAACTTAAATTTCTCTCAGCACAAAACATTTTGTGTTCTTAATTTAATAATTTAATGTCCCAAATAATTGAATAGAGTTGTTTAAACATTTGTTTAACAACAAGTAAAACCTTGGAATGGTCTATTCTTTCATTGGGGGTGTGTTTGTGTGCCAGACTAGTTTCGAAGAATTCCACTCCTCATCAGTGATCCTGGACACTACCACCAATTAAATATCAGTCCAAACCAAGCTTTTATAGTAGTGAGGTATCGAAAATCGAAATGGTGTATTTAAGTGTTTTACACTCACAAAAAGAAACCTATCATTCTTGTTGTTAAACAAATGTTTAAACAACTCTATTCAATTATGTACTACAGCTG
>NW_013803109.1:0-538 GCF_000517525.1 Limulus polyphemus | reverse complement strand
TATAATCCAAGTTTGTCTCTATTATCCTATGTTCCCTTTGTGAAATGGAGGTGACGTTAGAATCCAAGTTTGTCTCTCTGGTCCTATGTTAGAATCTAAGTTTGTCTCTCTGGTCCTATGTTAGAATCCAAGTTTGTCTCTTTGATCCTAAGTTAGAATCCAAGTTTATCTCTCTGATCCTATGCTATAATCCAAGTTTGTCTCTATTATCCTATGTTCCCTTTGTGAAATGGAGGTGACGTTAGAATCCAAGTTTGTCTCTCTGGTCCTATGCTAGAATCCTAATTTGTCTCTCTGGTCTTATGTTAGAATCCAAGTTTGTCTCTGTGGTCCTATGCTAGAATCCAAGTTTGTCTCTGTGGTACTGTGTTAGAATCCAAGTTTGTCTCTGTGGTCGTATTTTAGAATCCAAGTTTGTCTCTGTGGTCCTATGCTAGAATCCAAGTTTGTCTCTTCGTTCCTACGTTAGAATCAAAGTTTGTCTCTGTGGTCGTATGTTATAATCCAAGTTTGTCTCTTTGGTCCTATGTTAGAATCC
>NW_013803108.1:0-537 GCF_000517525.1 Limulus polyphemus | reverse complement strand
ACTCACCGAGGTATTGTCAGTAGGACAATCATCCACAAGATCCCTGTCAGATGCAAAAAATGTCTGAGACAAATCTATAATATCATCAGAATTCATGTCTATTATTTATTTGTGGCTTAATTTCTTAGCCTGAGCTCGAGTGACAGTACATGAGGGAAACACATTGGGATTCTCCTCAATAACAACATCATCCTTATGTGAAACAGTGATCGGCTTGCTAACCATTTTAGGTTCGGCAACAACTTTTCCCCAGCCAAATCGTTTCCCAATAACAATGATACACCCTTAATTGGCAGAGTAGGTCTTGCCCCAACCACAACTGGTCCCGAAACTAGGTCTAATGCTAAATAAATATTATGAAAAGGAACATTAACAAAGCTACCCTCAATACCCTGAGCAATAACAGACTCATCAGTGGCAGAACTCGGATCTAAAAGCAATATACCTTCTAACAACAATGATTGAGTCGCCCTGGTATCACGTAGAATACATATGGGTATGGGATTGGCAGTGTCATTTGCCAAACACACAAAAGGT
>NW_013803107.1:0-538 GCF_000517525.1 Limulus polyphemus | reverse complement strand
AAAAAGTTGTATCAAGAAAGAATAACCTAGTTTTAATTAAGAAAGGACTTGCATTGTTGAAGTTCCTCGGAAAGAATTTATACCGGAAATTAACAAACGAGCAGAGACTTTACAAAACCTTAACTACAAGTGTTTTTACCACATTCTCCTTAATTTCTACATTTCGAATTCACTACTCTGATTTTAAATCCGACATGGCCATATTAAGAGGAATGTGGTAAAAAACATTTGCAGTTTACTTCATTTTTATTCACAAATCTTAGGTGTACTAGTAAACTCGAGTAAATTTATGTAAGATACTTTTATTCGTAATAACAAGAAGACTGAGAAACCTCTGTTTTATTTTCCCAATATCACAGAACCTACCCCAAGGGTTGAAATGTTAATTTCTCAAAAAACAAGCACAGTTATCTTAGAGGCAGCATGAAGTTAGCTATAAGAATGGATAAAATTATAGAAAATTTACAGAATTCAATTGTATTATGTTAATTTGTTGTAAACCAAAAGACTGGAGTATACGTGAAATGAGTATTTGACA
>NW_013803106.1:0-1049 GCF_000517525.1 Limulus polyphemus | reverse complement strand
CAACACGATCCACAACAACTTTAAAGTTTCATCTTTTGATTAGGGTTGCTTCCCAAAGCGTGTATAAGGACATTCAGCGTTCGGTCACTCATCTGGCACAAGAGAACGTAAACGTAAATACGTCTAATATAGACTCTAGTAACATGTCGTAAGTTTAATATTCAGTAGTCTAAGGTTGGTACGCATACAAGAAGGAAGTCGTAATTCTTGGTGTAAGGGTTAGAGGTGTCATGAATCTAGGTATGTTTGAAGAGGGGCTCGTAGGATGTCTATGTGATTCGCTTTCTTTCCGTGACAATCTTTGCCATATAGTGGTATCACCTATCATTTTCATTCATAAGACTGTTTTGATTTTTTTTTATAATTCTATTAGGTGATCCAATGTGATAGGTAGACATTATTTTTGCTCTGTTCGCTTCACTTAATGGTTTATTTCCTTCAGATATTTCGTCTGTTTTTACTTGGTTCCAGTATGCAGTCCATAAAAACCGATGTAGCTTTGTTGTTCAATGTCAGTACTTTAGCTAAACTGCCTTAATCTTGTAATTACAATAATACAAGAAATGAAAAAATAAAGTAATAAGCGAAGTTTAATGTGGCAAGTGTTATGCTGGCAACAACACCATAAGTTACTTATTGATGTATTATTCCACAAGGGGGATGTTTCTGTATATTGTTTTAAAATGGCTTATTTTACAAGATAAATGTTTGTCAGTTTTTAACATTGTTAAACAGAAATTGTTATATTTTTTATGCTTAGATTCTTATCTTGAAGGTCAAGATTGTGTACATGTTTGCGTGTATTCTTATTGAAATCAATATATGCCTTATTATAATGTCTATCTTATGCACGTAATATTTTATTTAAAAATTCAAACAAAAAATATTCGAATGAGACAGAAAATATGTTAACCTTGAAAAGTTTGTACCAGAAGTAATGTACTTTAACTAATTGTGCTATAGTCAGTATCATCTGTAGTCAGCGTTTCTTTGATCTATCTCTGACACTCTACAGTACCATCTATAGTCAGCGTTGCTTTGATCTATTT
>NW_013803105.1:0-537 GCF_000517525.1 Limulus polyphemus | reverse complement strand
ACATTTAAAACAAGCGAGACGTACGATCTTCAGATAATAACATGTGAAGAAGGTGTTATACATACCAACATTTAAAACAAGCGAGGCGTACGATCTTCAGATAATAACATATGAAGAAGGTGTTATACATACCAACATTTAAAACAAGCGAGGCGTATGATCTTCATATAATAACATTTGAAGAAGATGTTATACATACCAACATTGAAAACAAGCGAGGCGTACGATCTTCAGATAATAACATGTGAAGAAGGTGTTATACATACCAACATTTAAAACAAGCGAGGCGTACGATCTTCAGATAATAACATGTGAAGAAGGTGTTATACATACCAACATTTAAAACAAGCGAGGCGTACGATCTTTAGATAATAACATATGAAGAAGGTGTTATACATACCAACATTTAAAACAAGCGAGGCGTATGATCTTCAGATAATAACATATGAAGAAGGTGTTATACATACGAACATTTAAAACAAGCGAGGCGTATGATCTTCAGATAATAACCTTTCCGATAATAAGATAATATCCTTT
>NW_013803104.1:0-538 GCF_000517525.1 Limulus polyphemus | reverse complement strand
GTGGGTGGTGATGACTAGCTGCCTTCCCTCTAGTCTTACACTGCTAAATTAGGGACGGCTAGCGCAGATAGCCCTCGTGTAGCTTTGCGCGAAATTCAAAACAAGTAAACAACTGTTTGGTAGGACGAGGATTCGAACTCGCGATCCACAGATTGTCGCGAAAGGGAACTATGAAGCTCAGTAATACCAAAACATTTTTATGCAACTCTAAAGATTAGCCACCTTACAGGGACATGTAAGCTTCGCTAATCCTTCCTCGGCATATTTATCAATAGAAGTTGCGAAACCCGTGGAGTAAACGGTCTTATAAAGCTGAGGAACCGGATCTTGTACTGCGCAACATGTGCGTCAACTGTCATGATTTGTGTAGTATTTCAAATGGGTTTATAGGTTTTACTCCTTTATAGTCTGAAAACTCGTGTTACTTTGGCCACCTGGTGAGCAATTCAGGTTACAAATATTGCAAGGAGTTCAAATCTCTATTCAGAATTAAAAAGAGAGTACCGGAAAGTTTTGTTTCAAATTTAACAAACACCAT
>NW_013803103.1:0-501 GCF_000517525.1 Limulus polyphemus | reverse complement strand
GTTGTTGTAATACTACACCACGAATACCTAGGTGTAACACTAGTTACAGAATTTGTAACCACCATACTCATCTTTAGCGTTATTTGGGTACCAAGGAAGGCTAAAGATGAATATGGTGGATATAAATTCGGTAACTAGAGTTATACCTAGGTATTCGTTTAGTCGTTGTACCAAACAACGCTACAGATGAGTCTGGTGGTTACAAATTCGGTAACTAGAGTTTCACCTAGGTGTTGATGAAGTAGTTGTACCAAATAACGCTAAAGATGAGTATGGGGGTTATACATTCGGTAACTAGAGTTAAACCTAAGTGTTCATGGAGTAATTGTTCCAATTAAGGCTAAAGATGAATATGGTGGTTACAAATTCGGTAACTAGAGTTACACCGAGGTGTTCGTGGAGTTGTTTTACCAAATAACGCTAAAGATGAGTATGGGGGTTATAAATTCGGTAAAAATGAGTTACACCTAAGTGTTCATGGAGTAGTTGTACCAAGTAAGG
>NW_013803102.1:0-585 GCF_000517525.1 Limulus polyphemus | reverse complement strand
AAAATATATTTGTATTAAAAAAGAAAACTGTGTGTATCAATCTTGTTGGCAAATATCATATATTGGATACATATCGACATTTATTTAACTACTAAATCTAAATTACAATTAAACTCAGTTTTAGCCTATTCAAAATTGTAATACGTAACACAATATACGAGAAAACTATGTCAACAAGCTAATTAACCTTTACTTCTGAATACACCAACCATTTGAGAACACATTTTCGCACTCCACTTCTCCTCCATTGCGCATCTGACCAAAGCATTTCATTAAACTTCTGTTTCTGAAAGACATGAGTCAGTAACTTTCTTAACATAGTTTCCTACAACCCTGTATTTTCACCAAATATAGTTTACCAGTACGTTATACAGTCTTCTCATTATAAATAGTTTACTAGAACATCCCAGAACATTCTCATTACAAATAGTTTACTAGAACATTCTCATTACAAATAGTTTACTAGAATATTCTCATTGCAAATAGTTTACTAGAACATTCTCATTACAAATAGTTTACTAGAATATTCTCATTACAAATAGTTTACTAGAACATTCTCATTACAAATAGTTTACTAGAACATTC
>NW_013803101.1:0-533 GCF_000517525.1 Limulus polyphemus | reverse complement strand
AAGTAAGCCGAAAAATGAGTATGGTGGTTATAAATTCGGTAACTAGAGTAACACCTAGGTGTTCATGGAGTTGTTGTACCAAGTAAAGCTAACGATGAGTATGGTGGTTATAAATTAGGTAACTATAATTACACTTAGGTGTTTATGGAGTAGTTGTACCAAGTAAGGCTGAAGATGAGTATGGTGGTTATAAATTCATTAACTAGAGTTACACATATGTGTTCATGGAGTAGTTGTACCAAGTAAGGCAAAAGATGAGAATGATTGTTATAAATTCGGTAACAAGAGTTACACCTAGGTATTCTTGGAGTTGTTGTACCAAATAATGCTAAAGATGAGTATGTTTGTTACAAATTCGGTAACTAGAGTTACACCTAGGTGTTCGTGAAGTTGTTGTACCAAATAACGCTAAAGATGCGTATGGTGGTTACAAATTCAGTAACTAGAGTTACACCTAAGTGTTAATGGAATAGTTGTACCAAGTAAGGCTAAAGATGAATATGGTCGTTATAAATTCGGTAACTAGTAGTTAC
>NW_013803100.1:0-556 GCF_000517525.1 Limulus polyphemus | reverse complement strand
CTACAGTAACATCTTGGTTTGTGTGGGTTGCTTGAAAATTTACAAAACCAGCTATAATTGTGATCACCAAACATGCTCGCCATTTCAGCCGTGGGGGATTTATTATTTATCATCAATCCCACTATTTGTTGGTAAAAGAGTAGCCCAAGAGTTGGTGGTGGGTGGTGATGACTAGCTGCCTTCCCTCTAGTCTTACACTGATCAATTGGGGACGGCTAGCGCAGATAGCCTTCGTGTAGCTTTGCTCGAAATTCAAAACAACTAACCAATCAATAATTGTCATACCGCCACGTCGGAAAGGCTCGTGCTGTGCCATGGAGATAATGGTATGAGCTGATGTTCATTGGTTGGTTGGTAATAATATCGAAGCTTTAAGTCCGACACAACTAAAGCGCGCGGGGGAAAAACATCACGAACCAACAGATCAAGTTCGCACTCCTGCAGCTGGGAAACTAACGCTCCGCCCCAGAAAAGATCGGACCACAACCATCGAATCAGTTGACATTATACTCGACAATACATAGATTGATCACAATAATAATTATAAGAATATAAT
>NW_013803099.1:0-957 GCF_000517525.1 Limulus polyphemus | reverse complement strand
CATGGTGTAGTTGTACCAAGTAAGGCTAAAGATGAATATGGTGGTTATAAATTCTGTAACTAGAGTTACACCTAGGTTTTCATGGAGTAGTTATACCAAGTAAGGCTAAAGATGAGTATGGTGGTTATAAATTCGATAACTAGAGTTACACCTACGTGTTCGTGGAGTTGTTGTACCAAATAACGCTAATGATGAGTATGGGGGTTACATATTCGGTAACTACAGATACACCTAAGTGTTAATGGAGTTGTTGTACCAAGTAAGACTAAAGATGAGTATAGTGGTTATAAATTCGGGGGTACAACTACTCCATAAACACCTAGGTGTAACTATAGTTACCGAATTTATAACCATCATACTCATCCGTAGCCTTACTTGGTACAACTAATCCATGAACACCTAGGTGTAACTCTAGTTTAAGTAAGGCTAAAAATTAGTATGGTGATTATAAATTCGGTGACTATAGTTACACCTAGGTGTTTATGGAGTATTTGTACCAATTAAAACTGAAGATGAGTATGGTGGTTATAAATTTGGTAACTAAAGTTACATCTAGGTGTTCATGTAGTAGTTGTGCCAAGTAAAGCTAAAGATGATTATGGTGGTTACAAATTCGGTAACTAGAGTTACACCTAGGTGTTCGTGGAGTTGTTGTACCAAAAAACGCTAACGATGAGTATGGTGGTTATAAATTCGGAAACTAGAGTTACACCTATGTGTTCATGGAGTAGTTGTACCAAGTAAGGCTAAAGATGAATAGGGTGTTTATAAATTCAGTAACTATAGTTACACCTAGGTATTCGTGGAGTTGTTGTACCAAGTAAAGCTAAAGATGATTATGGTGGTTATAAATTCGGTAACTAGAGTTACACTTAGGTATTCGTTTAGTTGTTGTACCAAATAATGTTAAAGACGAGTATGTTGGTTACAAATTTGGTAACTAGAGTTACACCTAGG
>NW_013803098.1:0-539 GCF_000517525.1 Limulus polyphemus | reverse complement strand
TTCTTGCCTATCTGTCAGGTAAAGTAATTTTCATCTTAACATTAAAAATACTTTTGTGCATCAGAAAATTTTGAACTTTCATATGCGAAATTTGGATAATGTCCAAATAGTTACCAAACGTTTACTAAGTGAAAACTTTATATTTTATATATTGTCTTGAGTGATCAATTTCTGTTCGGGTCAGGAAAATTTGAACGATCTCGCAACCACCATAAAAATTATGAAATAAACATAAATTATGCATTTTTCATTCTGGAATGAACACAAAGGGAATTAAATTCATAGTTATTGGACGAGTATAAGGACGTGTTTGTTGTGCAAATATAAGGTAGTGATATAACTTATTTCAATTGTGTTTTAAGTAAAGGTTCTTAATAATAGTTCAGTACAGTTTCCATCTATTGAGAGATAATTGAACTTCCAAGTATTTTTTTTCTTATTTTTTTTTCTCCATCTATTGAGAGATAACTGAACTTCCAAGTACTTTTCTTATTATTTTAATTTCGATGACGAGGAACCCACTTTGAGACTAATAATGA
>NW_013803097.1:0-1029 GCF_000517525.1 Limulus polyphemus | reverse complement strand
GTTGACTTGTGTGGATTGTGACAAAAATTCTGGGATGAGTTGACTGGTGTGGATTATGACAAACAATTCTTGGATGAGTTGACTTGTGTGGATTGTGACAAATAATTGTGGGATGAGTTGACTTGTGTGGATCGTTACAAACAATTGTGAGATGAGTTGACTTGTGTGTATTGTGACAAACAATTGTGGGATAAGTTGACTTGTGTGTATGGTGACAAACAATTGTGGGATAAGTTGACTTGTGTGTATGGTGACAAACAAATGTGGAATGAGTTGACTTGTGTGATTGTGACAAACAATTGTGGAATGAGTTGACTTGTGGGTATGGTGACAAACAATTGTGGGATGAGTTGACTTGTGTGGATCGTGACAAACAATTGTGGGATGATTTGACTTGTGTGGATTGTGACAAACAATTACGGGATGAGTTGACTTGTGTGGATTGTGACAAACAATTACGGGATGAGTTGACTTGTGTGGATTGTGACAAACAATTGTAGGATGAGTTGACTTGTGTGGATTGTGACAAACAATTGTATTGAATGAGTTGACTTGTGTGGATTGTGACAAACAATTGTGGGATGAGTTGACTTGAGTGAATTGTGACAAGCACTTCTGGGATGAGTTGACTTGTGTGGATTGTGAATCCCACAATTGTTTGTCAACTCACACACAAGTCAAAGTCATCCACGAATTGTTTATCACAATCCACAGCAGTCAACTCATCCCAGAATTGTTTGTCACAATCCACACAAGTCAACTCATCCCAGAAGTGCTTGTCACAATCCACACAAGCCAGTCAACTCATCCCAGAATTGTTTGTCACAATCCACACAAGTCAACTCATCCTGCAATTGTTTGTCACAATCCACACAAGTCAGCTCATCCTACAATTGCTTGTCACAATCCACACCAGTCAACTCATCCCACAATTGCTTGTCACAATCCACACAAGTCAACTCATCCTACAATTGTTTGTCACAATTGTGGATTGTGACAAACAATTGTGGATGAGTTGACTTGTGTGGA
>NW_013803096.1:0-537 GCF_000517525.1 Limulus polyphemus | reverse complement strand
AAAGGTCTGTGCACGAGCTTGAATTCTTACCACTAACATTAAAGTCAAGTGTCTAATTACTTTTGTAAACTCCAGACCCTAATTTATTAAAGATTCTGTGGAACAATTGTGTTCGATTCATAACGGAACTGTGTTAATTTCTACTGACCAGATTTTGTTGTGTTCCATAAAAAAAAAACGGCGTTAACGTCGACTGACCAGAGATGTTTGATTTTCAAGAGGGATTTCTAGCATATAATAATATAGATTAATTCCGGAATTATTTATGAAGGTTTTCTCTCGTTTGGCTGCGGTGTTAAGAAAATTATTAATATCTTCATACAAACAGTTGTTTTAATGACAAAGAGGCTGCAAGTATATGTAAAAGAAATACCCATTCCTCGTATACAAGTACATTAAAAATAATTCTTTATTAATTCTTCATACTACATAAATATTGTTGTAACGGTGTCTGTTGTTGAAGAGAAGAGTTGCTGTAGCTACATAAATATTGTTGTAACGGTTTGTGTTGTTGAAGTGGAGAGTTGCTGTAGCTAT
>NW_013803095.1:0-539 GCF_000517525.1 Limulus polyphemus | reverse complement strand
ATAACTAGTAACATACAATTAACTTTCTTCAAGTTAACTAATGACATACAATTAACTTTCTTCAAGTTAACTAATAACATTCAATTCACTTTCTTCAAATTAACAAATAACATACATTTAACTTTTTTAAAGTTAACTAATAACATGCAATTAACTTTTTTCAAGTTAACTACTAACATACAATTAACTTTCTTCAAGTTAACTAATAACATACATCTAACTTTCTTCAAGTTAAATAATAATATACAATTAACTTTCTTAGGATAACTAATAACATACAATTAACTTTCTTCAAGTTAACCAATGACATACAATTAACTTTCTTCAAGTTAACTTATAACATACAATTAACTTTCTTAAAGTTAACTAATAACATACAATTAACTTTCTTCAAGTTTACTCATAACATACAATTAACTTTATTCAAGTTAACTCATATCATACAATTATCTTTCTTCAGGTTAACTAATAACATACAATTAACTTTCTTCAAAATAACTAATAACATACAATTAACTTTATTCAAGTTAACTCATAAA
>NW_013803094.1:0-1169 GCF_000517525.1 Limulus polyphemus | reverse complement strand
TGACTGCATTTTGGTTCAAACGATGCCTTCTGAATGGACAAGAGGTCAATCATTCCTGGTTAGTGTATTCACCTCTACATAAAGCAGCATACTGCTTTTGTTGTCTTCTTTTTTCATCTACATGTATGACATCCGATAGTCTGTCTGCTTTCAAAACATAGGGTGGATTCTCTAAGTGTAAAAAAATTGAAAAGTTAAATGCCCATGAAAATTGTGACAGTCATCGTGAGTCATTTGCAGCTTGGAAAGAAACTGAGCCCCGAATTCGTCTTCAAAGTGGCATTGATGAAGAACTGCAAAGGCTAATTCAGCAAGAAAAAATAAATGGAGAGATGTATTTCGACAGGTGCTGGATTGTACACAATATTTAGCTTCTCAGAATCTTACATTTCGTGTTATACTGGAGACATAACCTCAAACGAAAACCCTGGAAATTTCCTGTCACTTTTTCAGTTATTAGCAAAGTATGATCCAGTAATGAGAGATAATTTAGAGCGTGTTAACAATAAGCAAACTTCAACATCTTATCTTTCTCCTGCAGAATACCATAGTATTTGTTTCTACGAATTGCTGACAAACAATAATTTCGCACATGTGAAGCCATGAGATTTATAAACTCATTTTGGATTTTTTTATTCCACACCTGATTTAGCCCATCGTGAGCAATTGGCCCAAGTGATTCGGTTTGTTGACATTGACTTTAAGACAAGAAAAGTAGAAGTCAAAGAGTCATTTATTGACTTTATACAGATAAAGGAAAAAGACACCGCCAATATTGAGAAAACAATAGGCACAAAATTAGAAGTTGATGGAATTTTATTGAGTGATTGTTGTTCACAATGTTAGGATAATACTGCTGACATATCAGGTCATCTATCAGGCATTCAACAAAGAATTCTGAACAGAAATCCAAAAGCAGTGTTTATAAACTGTGACAAACATATTTTGAACTTAGCATGTCTTCATGCTGCAAGTCAAGAAACAACAGTTATTACCTTTTTTTGGTATAATTAAAGCCATTTATAATTTCTTTGCCCATTCAACAACTTGATGGGATGAACTGCAGCAGGAGTTTAAGATCTCTGTCAAGTGTAAATCAGAAACACGGTGGAGTGCAAGAGAAAAGGCAGTAAAAGTTGTATATGAAAAACTGGATGAATTGCTAGGAC
>NW_013803093.1:0-1085 GCF_000517525.1 Limulus polyphemus | reverse complement strand
TAAAACAGTGTGTTGTAGTAAGGCCAATCATGTATAAATATAGTGTGTTGTAGTAAGGCCAATCATGTATAAATATAGTGTGTTGTAGTAAGGCCAATCATGTATAAAAACAGTGTGTTGTAGTAAGGCCAATCATGTAGTGTTGTAGTAAGGCCAATCATGTATAAATATAGTGTGTTGTAGTAAGGCCAATCATGTATGAAAACAGTGTGTTGTAGTAAGGCCAATCATGTATAAATATAGTATGTTGTAGTAAGGCCAATCATGTATAAATATAGTGTGTTGTAGTAATGCCAATCATGTATAAAAACAGTGTGTTGCAGTAAGGCCAATCATGTATAAATATAGTGTTGCAGTAAGGCCAATCATGTATAAAAACAGTGTGTTGTAGTAAGGCCAATCATGTATAAATATAGTGTGTTGTAGTAAGACCAATCATGTATAAATCTAGTGTGTTGTAGTAAGGCCAATCATGTATAAAAACAGTGTGTTGTAGTAAGGCCAATCATGTATAAATATAGTATGTTGTAGTAAGGCCAATCATGTATAAAAACAGTGTGTTGTAGTAAGGCCAATCATGTATAAATATAGTGTGTTGTAGTAAGGCCAATCATGTATAAATATAGTGTGTTGTAGTAAGGCCAATCATTTGTAAATATATGTTTTTGGTCTTGTGGATTTTACCTGCCATGCTGTCGAACGGGACTCGACATCCGTGTATTAAAGTTAGCTTATAATTACTTTATCACAAAAGTCAAGTTAGCTTCCTTTAGTGAATAAACTTAAATGTTTATTTAAAAGCTAGAATAATAATGATATATTAAGTTTGTGTTCTAACACTACACTATATACTTCGTTCAGTTTTTGTTTATCTGGTGTCTGAAGAGGCGGTTATATATTTTTAAGTTTGTGTTCTAACACTACACTATATAGTTCGTTCAGTTTTTGTTTATCTGGTGTCTGAAGAGGCGGTTATATATTTTTAAGTTTGTGTTCTAACACTATACTATATAGTTCGTTCAGTTTTTGTTTATCTGGTGTCTGAAGAGGCGGTTATATATTTTAAGTTTGTGTTATAACACTAC
>NW_013803092.1:0-910 GCF_000517525.1 Limulus polyphemus | reverse complement strand
CAATACACCATCATCTACATGGAGCTACAGGCAATACACCATCATCTACATGAAGCTACAGGCAATACACCATCATCTAAATGAAGCTACAGGCAATACACCATCATCCACGTGAAGCTGCAGGCAATACAACATCATCTGCATGAAGCTACAGACAATACACCATCATCTACCTGGAGCTACAGGCAATGCACCATAATCTACATGAAGCTACAGGCAATACACCATCATCTACATGGAGCTACAGGCAATACACCATCATCTACATGAAGCTACAGGCATTACACCATCATCTTAATGAAGCTACAGGCAATACACCATCATCTACATGAAGCTACAGGCAATACATCCATCATCTACATGAAGCTACAGGCAATACACCATCATCTACATGAAGGTACAGGCAATACACCATCATCTACATGAAGGTACAGGCAATACACCATCATCTACATGAAGCTACAGGCAATACTCCATCATCTACATGAAGCTACAGGCAATACACCATCATCTACATGAAGGTACAGGCAATACACCATCGTTTACATGAAGCTACAGGCAATACTCTCATCACTGATGTTTGGAAGAGAACATAGAAGTACTATTGGACCTTTTGTATTTTGGCCCTGAAACTAGTCACTGAGCAGAGTTGTACAGAATATGCAGAATTTATACGGATGACCATAAACGTCATACATGACTTTAACCAGAAACACTTGAATCAAGTAGTGATGAAAATTAACTTTTTTTTCCGAAGGGAATAATGTTATGCTGAACCGATTGTTACTTTCTGATTACAGCTGCTGCACCATCAGGCATAATCACTATAGCACCGTTAAGGGTCTACTTTTGTTTCTTGTTTGTTTGTTTTGAATTTCGCGCAAAGCTACACGAAGGCTATCTGCACTAG
>NW_013803091.1:0-535 GCF_000517525.1 Limulus polyphemus | reverse complement strand
GTCTATCTTCTTGACTCTAATAATTATACAATGTTTGTCTATCTTCTTGACTCTAATAATTATATAATATTTGTCTATCTTCTTGACTCTAATAATTATACAATGTTTGTCTATCTTCTTGACTCTAATAATTATACAATGTTTGTCTATTTTATTGACTCTAATAATTATAAATATTTGTCTATCTTATTGACTCTAATAATTATAAATATTTGTCTATCTTCTTGACTCTAATAATTATATAACATTAATCTAGGCGTTCTGAATGTATTGATCATTCCTGACCTTTGTGCTTGATCGAAAGGATTAGTTGTATCTGGTATTTGTGCTTGATCAACAGGATTAGTTGTACCTGGTATTTGTGTTTGATCAACAGGATTAGTTGTACCTGATATTTGTGTTTGATCAACAGGATTAGTTGTATCTGATATTTGTGTTTGATCAACAGGATTAGTTGTATCTGATATTTGTGTTTGATCAACAGGATTAGTTGTATCTGATATTTGTGTTTGATCAACAGGATAAGTTGTATCTG
>NW_013803090.1:0-564 GCF_000517525.1 Limulus polyphemus | reverse complement strand
AAGTAACACTGTATTATAGAGGGCCGTATTACAATGAATCTTAGCCATATAATATGATTCTGTACTTTTTAATATATTGTGCTCGTGATATGACGTCCTCGAAAGTAAAGCGGACAGCAAGTATCTGAAAAAATGATAGATCATGAACCAATAGATAGGTCAGACCTAGTGTGCCAGTGCTGTGCATCCCATTGTTGTAGGTGTGGTATACAATACGACTGTTCAGTCAGACAATAATAATTCAAGAGTAAGCTGTTGGTTCTGTTAATTGGCTGCCTTCACTCTAACAGTTGACGGTTAATCCTTCCGTAGCGTTACGTGTAAGAAAAAACAACAATTGGGAATAATTAAGAATGAAATATACACATATCTTTAAACAAACTATAGAGGAGAGGAAGTGTGTGTGTATATAAGGTTTCATTAGAATACACATTAAAGAAACAAAAACTGTATAAAGAACAATATTAGATAGTAATGGCTGGAGACGGCTTGAATGGGTAATGAAGAAAAACTTTAATATAACAGCAAATGTACAACGTTTCGACAAGGTTTTGTCATCATCAG
>NW_013803089.1:0-539 GCF_000517525.1 Limulus polyphemus | reverse complement strand
ATTATTATATAAAACTATATATTATATTCGTAGAGTTAACTATAGCTTTTGTATCTGTGGATCTCACCACAGATGAGAAGACCCAGCATGTAGCCTGATGCTGTATGTAAGTTAAAGTTTAACCAATCTTTAATAAGTTGGGCTTATGTAAAGTAACCATATAGAAAGTGTATATGTAGCTACAAATAAAGCTACTTGATATTAACAATACTTATTATAGATGTTGTATTCTTCATTGTAATATTAACTCATTTTCTGAGATGACAATGTCACTTTTAGAATTTCCAGTTCTCTGGGCCAGCCAGTGAAATTAGGTCATGGTCCTAAGTAAAGATCCATTGTAAGAATGTCCAGTTAATTGGGCCAACCAGTAAAATTATGTTATCCTGGATGTCAACATATTGTCAGAATGTCCAGTTCACTGGACCAACCAGTAAAATTATGTTGTCTTCTTAGGTCACAATCCAGCCAGTCTAAGCTTGGCTATTTACAATATGTATTTTCAAAAGGTTCCTTTTATCATCACATTTAAGGTATTA
>NW_013803088.1:0-797 GCF_000517525.1 Limulus polyphemus | reverse complement strand
TACGCTATAACTAATATGGGAATAGAGCCCAAAATGTTATTGTTTTAAGTCCTGAAGTTTACCGATGAATCAACGTGGGTGTTATACGAGTTATTTTGGAACATAAGTCATTATAAAATATGTCATTTACACTACACGGATGTAAAATATAAAGCAAGATTAGTATTATGAAATAATTTTGATATGACAAGAAAATACACGGGATTTTTCTTACCGTGTTTCTACTCAAATAAAAGTTTTTAATCATCTATAAACATCATTTTCACACATTGATAAATACAGAAAAACTCTATAAACACTACCTGTAAAGCTCAGATTTTAGTAATTTCTAAAACAATATAATGTATTTTAATATTATTAATAACTAATCTTTTGAAACCAAATTTTATATGTCTCTTTAATTGAAATTTATCATTTAAACCAATTGAATATCTGTACTGATGATTAAAAGTTATTATAAGTACCCCGCGTTTTGTACTAATGGAAACATTTACCAATCAGATAGTATTAGAAATTTGAAAACGGTCAAACCTGAGAAGATATTGAGATAAAAAGAGGATCTTGACAGTTACACCTACACTTTTGAGGTATGAGAAATTGTGTGATGTATATTTCGGTTTGGTTGCAGCAATTATCGCGAAAATTGTGGGTTGATGATTTCACTCTTATGTTTATTTGTTGTTAATCATAAAGATACACAATGGACTATCTGTGTCTGCCCACCACGAGCAGTAAAACCAGACTTTTAGTGTTGTAAGCCCTCGGTCTTAATATTGAGCCACCAATATTGAGCCATC
>NW_013803087.1:0-539 GCF_000517525.1 Limulus polyphemus | reverse complement strand
TAGAGTTGTATAATCACCATGAAAGTACAGAGTTGTATAATCACCATGAAAGTACAGTTGTATAATCACCATGAAAGTAGAGAGTTGTATAATCACCATGAACGTATAGAGTTGTATAATCACCATGAAAGTATAGAGTTGTATGATCACCATGAACGTATAGAGTTGTATGATCACCATGAACGTATAGAGTTGTATAATCACCATGAAAGTACAGAGTTGTATAATCACCATGAACGTATAGAGTTGTATAATCACCATGAAAGTATGGAGTTGTATAATCACCATGAAAGTATGGAGTTGTATAATCACCATGAAAGTATGGAGTTGTATAATCACCATGAAAGTACAGAGTTGTATAATCACCATGAAAGTATGGAGTTGTATAATCACCATGAAAGTATGGAGTTGTATAATCACCATGAAAGTACAGAGTTATATAATCAACATGAAAGTACAGAGTTATATAATCACCATGAAAGTACAGAGTTGTATAATCACCATGAACGTATAGAGTTGTATAATCACCATGAACGTAT
>NW_013803086.1:0-557 GCF_000517525.1 Limulus polyphemus | reverse complement strand
AAGCAAACGTTGCGCTTTGATCACGTTCTCAAGTTTTTCATAAAGCTACAAGCATTGTACACTCGTTCTATTTCAGGCGGGGTGTATCTCAGTGGTAGAGCATTCGACTGTAGATCGAGAGGTCCCTGGCTCAATCTCGGGCACCCGGATATAAATATTGTTGTTGAACTTAGTGTCTTAGAATATGAACAAAAAGTTTAATTGTATTTTACACTTCACCGAATGTTTTATTTTTGAAAATCACACGTGTGGAGTAAAAAACTCAACCACGACGTTAGAAGTAAGCAGTTTGATTTAGAAACAGCAAACTTTATTGCTGTAATAAACCATTTTTATGCTTTTAGGCAATGTCTAGTTACCAAGTCGCAATGTTAGACAGTTTAATTACCAAGTCACAGTGTTAGACACGGTTTATTTACCAAGTCACAGTGTTAGACACGGTTTATTTACCAAATCGCAGTGTTAGACACGGTTTATTTACCAAATCGCAGTGTTAGACACGGTTTATTTACCAAGTCGCAGTGTTAGACACGGTTTATTTACCAAATCGCAGTGTT
>NW_013803085.1:0-723 GCF_000517525.1 Limulus polyphemus | reverse complement strand
TATTTATATTTTGTGATTTTTGTTTTTAAAATTCATTTATTCAACTTATCCCCACACTTTGGGCTTAATTTGTAAATAACATGATCCTAAGTTGATATAAAAAAAATGTCATACTCTGTACATGAGAAGTTTTCTACCGGCTGTTCATTATAAATGAAACATGAAATAAACTTGAAGAATCAGTACCACAAAAGACTCCCATTACTATATATTACTATAGCGGAAGTCACGTGACACTGCTGGCGCGTTGGAGCTGGTGGCATGTGCCAGAAGTTTCTGGAATGATCGTTCAGGCGCCCTCTTTTTTAGTATATAAGCTCGAAATATAAAGCCAGCAAGAAAAGATAGAATTGCATTGATAAATATAGAGATAGATAATTGAGTCAAGCGAACAGTAGGCACTGTAAGTAAAGTGTGTGAATCGCTGTGTGTTTATAAAAGTAGTTAACTTAAAGTGACTGTGGAAATTCTGTGTATTACAAAGTTGTGTCGAAAAACAATAAACTAGTTTTATTTAAGAAAGGACTTATACCACTGACGTTCTTCGGAAAAATTTATACCGGAAATTAACAAACGAACAGAGAAGTAACAAATTGGTGTCAGAGACTGGGACGGAAAAAATCGAAACAAGAAGTGGCAAATCAAACTACGACTTTTGATTTGACAGATTTGATGAAAGAAATACAAGAACAGCAAAAGAAACAAGAAGAACGAGTAAATAAA
>NW_013803084.1:0-538 GCF_000517525.1 Limulus polyphemus | reverse complement strand
GAGGGACTTTGCTGACACTGTAACAAACCTGGGCACAAGAGAGCTCATTGCTGGCAACTTCAACACAGGGGAGATGATACAGCAGGAAAGGCTGCTACCCAGAAAGGCTGTTGGAACTGTGGGGAGCAAGGACATCTGAGGAGCCAGTGTAAGAAAAATACCACCAATAAGTCAGCTTCGGGAAACCAGTAGTGGTTGGTGCTAAGGGATGCCCACCAACCTCCATCGTGAAAGTCCCAACAGCTAAGTGTAAAATGGCAAGCACACGTAGTATCTACGTGGCAGGGAAGCTGGATGGCCAAAGGTGCAACTTTGGCATAGATTCTGCATCTCAGCAAACCCTTGTGAGCATCAAGGTGTTAAATCACGAAGGAGTACCAGAAGCCATAGAGAAGCTTTGTGGTGTGACAGGACATTCTTCAAGATTGTGGGGACCAGTGTGGGTGACTATTGAGCTCATGGGCATAAAGAACAGACAGAAAGTATACTTGGCTGACATGGAAGACGAATGCATATTAGGATTGGACTATCTACTACC
>NW_013803083.1:0-1533 GCF_000517525.1 Limulus polyphemus | reverse complement strand
AACACAATCTTCATTAATAATTACTGTTTACGTGAAGTATAGAACACAATCTTCATTTATAATTACGGTTTACGTGATGTATACAACACAATCTTCATTTATAATTACTGTTTAAATCAAGGATACACCACAGTTTTCATTTATAATTACTGTTTACATGAATTATACATCACAGGTTTCGTTTATAATTACTGAAGTACACAACACAGTTTTCATTTATAATTACTGTTTACGTGAAGTATACAACACAATCTTCATTTATAATTCCTGTTTACATGAAGTATACAACACAGTTTTCATTTATAATTACTGTTTACATGAAGTATACACCACAGTTTTCATTTATAATTACTGTTTACATGAGTTGTACATCACAGGTTTCATTTATAATTACTGAAGTACACAACACAGTTTTCATTTATAATTACTGTTTACATGAAATATAAAACACAATCTTCATTTATAATTACTGTTTACATGACTTGTACATCACAGGTTTTCATTTATAATTACTGAAGTACACAACACAGTTTTCATTTATAATTACTGTTTACATGAAAAGTAATTATAAATGAAAACTATGTTAGATACTTCAGTAATTATAAATGAAAACTGTGATGTATACTTCATGTAAACAGTAATTATAAATGAAGATTGTGTTGTATAATTGTGTTGTATACTTCATGTAAACAGTAATTCTAAATGAAGATTGTGTTGTATACTTCATGTAAACAGGAATTATATATGAAGATTGTGTTGCATACTTCATGTAAACAGTAATTATAAATGAAGATTGTGTTGTATACTTCTTGTAAACAGTAATTATAAATGAAAACTGTGATGTATACTTCATGTAAACAGTAATTATAAATGAAGATTGTGTTGTATACTTCACGTAAACAGTAATTACAAATAAAAACTGTATTGTATACTTCAGTAATTATAAATGAAAACTGTAATGTATGCTTCATGTAAACAGTAATTCTAAATGAAGGTTTACATGAAGTATACATCACAGTTTTCATTTATAATTACTGTTTACGTGATGTATACAACACAATCTTCATTTATATTACTGTTTACATGAAGGATACACCACAGTTTTCATTTATAATTACTGTTTACATGAATTATACATCACAGGTTTCGTTTATAATTACTGAAGTACACAACGCAGTTTTCATTTATAATTACTGTTTACGTGAAGTATACAACACAATCTTCATTTATAATTCCTGTTTACATGAAGTATACAACACAGTTTTCATATATAATTACTGTTTACGTGATGTATACAACACAATCTTCATTAATAATTACTGCTTACATGAAGTATAGAACACAATTTTCATTTATAATTACTGTTTACATGAAGTATACACCACAGTTTTCATTTATAATTACACTTTACATGAATTATACATCACAGGTTTCATTTATATTTACTGTTTACATGAAGTATACACCACAGTTTTCATTTATAATTACACTTTACATGAATTATACATCACAGGTTTCATTTATATTTACTGC
>NW_013803082.1:0-536 GCF_000517525.1 Limulus polyphemus | reverse complement strand
GTCTTCTTATTGACAGTACACAGTATCGTTAGTTCTTGTGTTTTCTTACTGACAGTACACAGTATCGTTAAATCTTGTGTCTTTTATTGATAGTACACATTATTGCTAAATCGTGTGTCTTCTTATTGATAGTACGCAGTATTGTTAAATCTTGTGTCATCTTATTGTAAGTACACAGTATCGTTAAATCTTGTGTCTTCTTATTGATAGTACACAGTATCATTAAATCTTGTGTCTTCTTATTGACAGGCCACATTATTGTTAAATTTTGTGTTTTCTTACTGACAGTACACAGTATCGTTAAATCTTGTGTCTTTTTATAGATGGTATACAGTATTGTTAAAACGTGTTTCTTCTTATTGACAGTACACAGTTTTGTTAAATCTTGTGTCTTCTTATTGACAGTACACAGTATTGTTAAATCTTGTGTCTACTTATTGAAAGTACAGAGGATCGTTAAATCTTGTGTCTTCTTATCGACAGTACACAGTATCGTTAAATCGTGTGTCTTCTTATTGACAGTACACAGTATTGTT
>NW_013803081.1:0-666 GCF_000517525.1 Limulus polyphemus | reverse complement strand
ATTTTGCTATGTATATTCACTAGTTCGTAAGGTTAAGATCCATAAATTGCTGCAGTGATGCTTTTTGATATTGCTCTGTTATAGCTTTCTTGCTATCAGAGGGTTTTTTTCTGAAAGAGAATGTGTATCCAATAAAGTAGTAACAAAATGGACCACAAAAGTCTCAAAAATGATAATATGAAGCTAGAGTTTTGGATGTAAACACGTGAGTATGCAACGAACGTTCATAAAAAAATTAGAGAAGATTCGTCCAAATGGAACGAAGTACTGGTATAAAACGCAAAACCTTCCATAACTTCCTCAAAACGAATAGTGGAAAGGTGAAACTCTGCATATAACTGCGCAACGAAAGAGTGTACCTATATAACAAATTTGGTGAATAATAATCAATTCAGGACCCTCTGGTAACAAGAAATCGAGAAACAATCGGTAACAAAAAGCTTCAGTGCAGTACACATACGATTTCAAGAAGCCATTAAAAGAGTAAGATAAAACGACCACAAAAATCGTAAAACTAAAAGTAATAATCTAGAATTTTGTAAGTAAACGCGCACAATTGCGACGAACTTTAATAAAAAAAATCAAAAAGATTCATCTAAATGGGACTAAGTACTGGTACAAAAAGCAAAACCTTCAATAACTCCCTTCAAACGCATCGTACGAAGG
>NW_013803080.1:0-539 GCF_000517525.1 Limulus polyphemus | reverse complement strand
AGCTGTACCAAATGATCAAGCGAAGACTTCTTCCAACGGAAACCAGACTGAAACTGGTCGAAAAGGTTATGTTTTTCACAATACCAATTCAAACGGTATGCAATCATTCGCTCGATAATTTTACACATAGTAGAAGTAAGAGCAGTTGGTCGATACAATGTAACCAAACTGGGATCCTTGTCTGGCTTAGGGGTTGGACAAACTATGGCGTGTTTCCAGGCTGAAGGGAGGGTACCTTCATTCCACACTTTATTGAAAAATTCCAGCAGCATTACCAAAAAACTGAGCGACAGATTTTTATAGATTTTATAAGGAATTTGATCGTCATCAGGGGCCGAGTTTTTAGTCGTCTTTATTGCTTGGTTAAGTTCACCAATCGTGAATTGATCGTTCAACCCATTACTATTGTTTGGCTTCTTTGTAATGGTGGCATAGTGTTCATGTTCAAATAATTTTCTATGCCTTAAAAAATTCGGGAGAAT
Source organism: Limulus polyphemus (assembly GCF_000517525.1). Lineage (NCBI taxonomy): Eukaryota > Metazoa > Arthropoda > Merostomata > Xiphosura > Limulidae > Limulus > Limulus polyphemus. The sequence continues at coordinate 57 of NW_013803080.1, read as the reverse complement.
GATTATCAAAACTGTTGACGAGGGCAAATTGATCAGATAACACATTTGCCTTTTCAG
>NW_013803079.1:0-890 GCF_000517525.1 Limulus polyphemus | reverse complement strand
GGACACACATTATTGTTAAATCTTGTGTTTTCTTACTGACAGTACACAGTATAGTTAAATCTTGGTCTTCTTATTGACAGTACACAGTACCTTAAATCTTGTGTTTTCTTATTGACAGTACACAGTATCGTTAAATCTTATGTCTTCTTATTGAAAGTACACAGTACCGTTAAGTCTTGTGTCTTCTTAGTGACAGTACACAGTATCGTTATATCCTGTGTCTTCTTATTGACAGTACACAGTATCTTTAAATCTTGTGTCTTCTTATTGACAGGACACATTACTGTTAAATCTTGTGTTTTATTACTGACAGTACACATTATCATTGAATATTGTGTCTTCTTCTTGAGAGTACACAGTACTGTTAAATAATGTGTGTTCTTATTGATAGTACACAGTATTTCTAAATCTTGTGTCTTCTTATTGACAGTACACAGTATCGTTAAATCTTGTTTCTTCTTATTGACAGGACACATTACTGTTAAATCTTGTGTCTTCTTATTGAAAGGATAAATTACTGTTAAATCTTGTGTTTTCTCACTGACAGTACACATTAACTTTGATATTGTGTCTTCTTCTTGAGAGTACACAATATTGTTAAATCTTGTGTGTTCTTATTGATAGTACACAGTATTTCTAAATCTTGTGTCTTCTTATTGACAGTACACAGTATTGTTAAATCTTGGTCTTCTTATTGACAGTACACAGTATCGTTAAATCTTGTGTCTTCTTATTGACAGTACACAGTATAGTTAAATCGTGTGTCTTCTTATTGAAAGTACACAGTATCGTTAAATCTTGTGTCTTCTTATTGACAGTACACAGTATCGTTAAATCTTGTGTCTTCTTATTGAAGTACACAGTATCGTTAAATCTTGTGTCTTCTTATT
>NW_013803078.1:0-539 GCF_000517525.1 Limulus polyphemus | reverse complement strand
GTCAAAAAATCTAGTGTAAGAATTACTAAAAATACCGTTATCAAAGTTAACAAAATATAGTGGAAGAAGGACTAAAAAGACAGTTATCCAAGTCAACAAAATCTAGAGAAAGAAAGAATATAAAGACCATTATGAATGTTAAAAAAAATCTAGTGTAAGAATCATTAAAATGATCGTTACCAAAGTTAATAAAATCTAGTGGAAAAAGGACTAAAAAGACAGTTATCAAGGTCGAAAACATCTAGTGAAAGAAAGACTAAAAAGACCATTATGAATGTCGAAAAATCTTGTGTAAGAATTTTTAAAATGATCGTTTGCAAAGTTAACAAAATCTAGTGGAAAAAGGACTAAAAAGACAGTTATCAAGGTCGAAAACATCTAGTGAAAGAAAGACTAAAAAGACCATTATGAATGTCGAAAAATCTTGTGTAAGAACTACTAAAAAACCGTTATGAAGTAAAAAAAATCTAGTGTAAGAATTATTAAAATGATCGTCATCAAAGTTAACAAAATCTAGTGGAGGAAGGACTAAAAAGACA
>NW_013803077.1:0-539 GCF_000517525.1 Limulus polyphemus | reverse complement strand
ACAACTGTAAAGAAAGGACATACACTTCCAGAATATTTGACTGACCTCTATAAGAAGAGCATATACCATTTGTCATCATCAGAGGCTCTTCAGGTAAAAGATCTTTTGGCAAATTATGCTGACGTCTTTTGGAAAGGAGATCATGACCTCGGATGCACAAACCTGGTAGAGCACAGAATAAACACAGGCAATCACCGTCCAATAAAGATCCCTCCAAGGAGAATAGCTCCAGCAAAGCGACAAGAGATAGAGAAGGTCATGGACGGTCTAATTAAGGAAGGGATAGTTGAAAAATCAGATAGTCCCTGGTCAGCTCCCGTCGTATTAGTCCAAAAGAAGGATGGGACCCAACGTTGCTGTGTGGACTTCAGGGCTCTTAACAACATAACCGAAAAGACTCATACCCACTGTCAAGAATTGATGATACTCTTGATGCCCTAAGTGGAGCCAGGCGGTTTTCAACTCTGGACTTAAAATCAGGTTTCCATCAAGTAAAATGGCTGAAGCAGATGGACCCTAAGACAGCATTTAGTATGGCC
>NW_013803076.1:0-539 GCF_000517525.1 Limulus polyphemus | reverse complement strand
GTGTTACGACCACGGAAGTCACGTGACGCTGGTAACACGTGATGATATTCTAGAAGGATCTGGGAACCTCACGAACGTCCCAGCGTTTGCTAGACGCCCTCTATTTTAGTATATAAGGCGACAGATAAATTGATAAGGGTATAATAGAGTCAAGCCGTAAGTAAAGTGTGTAAATCATTGTGAATTACAGCGTGTGTTTAAGTTAAAGTGACTGTGAAAATTCTGTGTATTGCAAAGTTGTATTGAGGAAGAATAAACTAGTTTTATTTAAGAAAGGACTTGTATCGTTGAAGTTTCTCGGGAAGAATTTTTACGGAAACTTAACAAACGACCAGTGACTTCTTAACTCTCCCACATTGTCTGGTGTTGGCCAATCATGCACTGCTTTCACCTTATCAGGATCAGTTTGTACACCATTCTCACTAACAATGTGCCCTAAGTAAAGCACCTCTTTATGGAACAAGTGGCATTTCTTGAGATGGAGTTTAAGGTTTGCTGCTTGAATACTTCCTCTAGCCGGGACATTTCCTCATCAAAAG
>NW_013803075.1:0-539 GCF_000517525.1 Limulus polyphemus | reverse complement strand
TACTTGGCTGACATTGAAGACCCATACATACTAGGGTTGGACTACTTACTACCAAGGGAGTGTTAAGTTAATTTTGATAAAATTACATTTGGGAACAACAAAGACCAAATTCTGGTAAGTGTTAAAAGAGAGGTTGGACTAACCAGGTGTCATCAAGCTGAAGTCAAAGTGACTGAAGGAGTTGATGATGGTGAAGTGGAACCAGTTATAGATATTAAAGCAGAGCAGGAGAAAGACCAAGATTTGAAGCCAATAATTGATTTTATAAAAGCAAGTGTTTTGCACCCTGCTTGGGAGAAGGTGTCTAGCATAAGCCCTGTGACAAAGAACTATTGGGCACAATTGAACCAGTTGAAGCTTGAAGATGGTATTCTTCTCCGGAGATGGAAAACTGCAGATGGGAAAGTGACGACCTGGCAAACAGTTATACCGAGAAAGTTACGGGAAGTTGTGCTGCATTAATCCCATGATAGTTTAACAGAGGACATCTCAGAGTTAAGAAGACATTGAGTCACCTACAACAGAGATTTTACTGGATA
>NW_013803074.1:0-617 GCF_000517525.1 Limulus polyphemus | reverse complement strand
AAATAATGTATGTCAAATTGAATCAACCTCATAGTCAATATATGTTGATCCTTTAAGTAACTGAAACTAATTTTCATGAAACTAATTTTCATAATTATATTTGTTACAAGACAACAGTATTAGGCTTAGTGTAATGTTTAATACTAATTTAGTTTTTTCTTTGCTGTATTAAGATTCATCTAAATAGAAAAGTGTATAATAATATTTCAACCACTTATGTACAACATATTCATTATCGACGACGTTTTTCAGTCAATACCAGATGTCATTAATCCACCTGGGAAACAAATAACATAAATATTTTTCTTGCTCTTGAATGTTTCAGATATTGACAGTTTTATACATTATAAAAACAAGTTAGTTCAGTCAATTCGTGAAACATACATTCATTTAACTTTATTTTTGTTCATGATAACAAACTTGATTCAAACTTCAACATAAAATATAGGTTGTTTTCTCTTTTCCAATAGAGGTATGTATGAGATTTTTACAAGTAAATATCAAACCATGAGTTACGTTACGCTGCTTTAACTGTAAAGTTTGGAAATAATGAGTCGTTTTATTGTCACAGACATAGAAATATACTAGTGAAACAAATCATAAAACTAAAAAGTAAA
>NW_013803073.1:0-344 GCF_000517525.1 Limulus polyphemus | reverse complement strand
GATTGTTTTGTACAATGACATGCTGTTGTAATTATAACTGTATTTTATATAACAAGTGAATACATGGGGTCTTTATGACCTTATGATGTAATGTACTATGACATGGTGTTGTAATTATAACTGTATCTTATAAAACACGGGGAACTACATGACCTTATGATGTATTGTACAATGACATGCTGTTGTAAAATAACAGTATTTTATATAAAACAAAAACTCCGTGTATTCACCTGTTTTATAAGACACAGTTATAATTACAATATCATGTCATAGTATTATTACATCGTAAGGTAATAAACACCCCGTGTATTCACTACCTTATGATGTATAGTACAATGACATGC
>NW_013803072.1:0-1356 GCF_000517525.1 Limulus polyphemus | reverse complement strand
TGCATGCCAACAGGCTTTGGCATTATCACGGTCCAGGACATTTCAGTTGGGATGAAGTGAACAACGGAACAAATGACGCTGCTGAAGACGTAGCACCTGAAAAAGCCACTGTCGAAGAAGAAACTCGACTCGGTTTTGAGAAGGGAAACAGTGAAACCTTTGATGAAGTTACTACTACTGATGTGACTGTTACCGGTGATAGGACATTTCCTGATGAATTAGATGAACCTCACATGAAGCAGAAGCCAACGAGACGGAGACCAGTACGGAAGAAGACACTTCCGTAAAATTAAGAGACTTTGGAAGGGGCAGTGTTACGACAGCGGGAGTCACGTGACACTAGTAACACGTCATATTCTCGAAGGTTCGTGAATGCTCGAGCGTTTACTAGATTTCGGTATTCTTGTATATATAAGACCGGTAAGAAGTGACGGCAACAATGTAATTGAATTGCGGACAGAGAGAGAGACGTATTGTTGAGTCGAGCACGTGAGTTGTTGGTTGTGAATTATAGCGTTTGTTATAGCGTGACTGTGAAAATTAAGTGTATTGCAAAGTTGTATTCAGAAAGAATAAACCAGTGTTATTTAAGAAAGGACTTGTATCACTAAAGTTTCTTCGGAAAGAATTTTTACGGAAAATTAACTAACGACCAGAGACGTAAGAAATTGGTGTCAGAAGTGGGATAATAAAAAAGAAGATGGAAACGAGAGGTGGCAAATCAAACTACAGCTTAGCAGATTTGATGGCAGCAATACAAGAACAGCAAAAGAAACAAGAAGAACGAGAAGAGAAACAAGAAGAGAAATTACAGCAGTTCTTGGAGGAAAAAGAAAAGAAACAAGAAGAGAGATTACAGCAGTTATTGGAGGAAAAAGAAAAGAAACAAGAAGAACGAGAAAAGAAACAAGAAGAGAGACAACAGCAGTAGCAAGAAAACCTGCAACAGTGGCAGCTCGAACAGCAAAATAAACAATAGAGATTACAGCAGTTGTTGGAGGAAAATCAAAAGAAACAAGAAGAGAGATTACAACAGCTATTGGAGGAGAAAAAATAAACAAGAAGAGAGACTACAGCAGTGGATGAAAGAGAAAGAAAATAAACAATAAGAAAGTCTCCAAAGTTGCAGGAAAGTCAGCAGCAACTACAGGAAAGTCAACAACAGTGGCAAAAGTACAAATGGAAAACATTAGTCAATTTCAAAGCGAATTAAATACATTAAGGGATGATTTATTGTCTTTTACACAAGGAGAACACATCAACCGTCGACTTAATCAGACCCAGACAATGGCAAGCCCCTTCCAGACCCCACAGCTAAACCCTAATGCAGACATATTCAGTCCCGATAGAAGTCAC
>NW_013803071.1:0-540 GCF_000517525.1 Limulus polyphemus | reverse complement strand
GTTTGGGTGTTCATTATCGTTTAATAAAACTAATAAATAACGACCAATGTGTTGTTTGTATGTTCATTATCGTTTAATAAAACTAATAAGTAACGACTAATGCGGGTTTCATATTCATTATAACTTATAAGTAGCGATCAATGTTTTATTTGTACGTTCATTATTCTTTAATAAAACTAATAAGTAACGACCAATGTTGGTTGGATATTCATTATCGTTTAACAAAACTAATAAGTAGTGATCAATATTTTGTTTGTATGATCATTATAGTTTAATAAAACTAATAAGTAGCGATCATTGTTTTGTGTGTATGTTCATTATTGTTTAATAAAACTAATAAGTAGTGGCCAATGTTGTTATTATATTCATTATAGTTTAATAAAATTAATACGTAGTGATCATTGTTTTGTATGTATGTTCATTATTGTTTAATAAAACTAATAAGTAGCGGCCAATGTTGTTTTTTATATTAATTATCGTTTAATAAAACTAATAAGTAGCGATCAATGTTTTTTTTGTATGATCATTATTGTTTAAAAG
>NW_013803070.1:0-540 GCF_000517525.1 Limulus polyphemus | reverse complement strand
GGCTCATTATTCTCATCCTCAAACTTCAGGGTACCAAAGATTTGCCTGGGATGCAGAGAGTCACTTTAGTGATGTCCTGCATGCATTTTTGTCTGCCCTAACTTATATGTTAATGGACCAACTTCTTGTAAGCCATCATCACATATGGAAAGTCTAGTGCTCATCTATCCTCTAGGGCATCAGCTAGAGACTGTGCTAAGGAATCAACCAAAGGATAAGCCAATTTCCACGTTACTTCTAAGTTGGACCATGGTAATAATTCTCTCGGAACCTCATACAACATTCCACATCAGAAAACACATTTGGTGTATCAGAAAGCAAAGGCACAATGTCCTTTCCATAACTAATTTTTCAATCATATGACTGTCCTGACTTATATAGTAAATACAGCAGTAAACACAAAAATTTAGAGCTAACTTGATAGAGTGAAATACGTCCTCATTGCTCAGAAAGTATGTACCACAAAGCCCTTTAAGTTGCTACTTTTAACGGAATATCGGATACAGTGTTTCTCATATAATGCATCCACAGCTTAAAATA
>NW_013803069.1:0-539 GCF_000517525.1 Limulus polyphemus | reverse complement strand
ATGATTAATCTACAAAAGTTATCTTTTACTGTAGGAAGTAACAAGACAGAGTTAGCTAAGTTAGTACAAGCATTGCATGTAGCTGCAGATAGAAAATTGACTTTATACTTTCTACCTCCGAGTAAGTTACAAATAGTATTAGATGATTATAAACAAGATTATGACACTTACGATATACAACATTGTTTATTGACAAAAAGGTGACGTGGATAAACGTTTCTGAATTCTATCAAATTCCATCTTCAGTATCTAAAGCAGAATAAAATTAAGTTACATCAGTCTTTATACATTTTCAAAGTACAGTTGCTAAATATAACAATAATTAGACAAATAAAACACTAAACAGTAATCATGGGGAGAAACCACAGCAAGAAAACACAACAAAAGAAAAGTAAAATCAGTAATACGAACATATTAAAAAATGCAATTTAAATTAAGACTGCATGTTGTTCAGTGTTGGAGAGTGTTGTTTGATGTGGAGGGTTTCTTTAATCAATAATTCCAGGTTATTATTAGACTTGCAGAGGATAGAAAAATTT
>NW_013803068.1:0-216 GCF_000517525.1 Limulus polyphemus | reverse complement strand
TAATAACCAACCATTAGGCCATCTTGTTCAGATCGAGCGTACATATTTATTCATAGTGCAACTTACGTATTTATTGATAGTGCAACTTACGTACAGTTTAATGTTTGTAATAAGGCTATTTGTTGAATAATAACCAACCATTAGGCCACGCTCGATGTCAACAAGATACATATTTATTCTTAGTGCAACTTATGAACGGTTTAATGTTTGTAATAA
>NW_013803067.1:0-537 GCF_000517525.1 Limulus polyphemus | reverse complement strand
CATACATACATATATATATATGTGTGTAGTAACTAGTGTCTACAAACATTTTACTTTATTTGACAAACAAAACGATCATTCACCTTTATAACTTTTGCCAAATCACATATGCTGTGTTATCACAATACATAAGCTTGAAATATAAAACCATTTTCTGAGCGTTAAGGTCAAAACTCTGGCATATCCATTCATCAGCTGGTTAGGCTAAAGCTAATTCTTGATGTATAGTGCATAAAATCATTTTGTGAAGAATATATTATATTGATAAACACAGCACATTGTGCACTAAATCGATACTAAATAACATTGCATGACCTTACATGGTAAACCAAAATCTTTTGTCATACAAGTCATTTGGAATTACTAGTATGCAGAAAGACAGTAGTGTAAAACTAGACTACATTCTTGTGTTGTCACTATTCCTGGAATTCTCCAATTACTATTATGCAGAAAAACAGTAGTGTAAAACGAGACTACATTCTTGTGTTATCACTATTCCTGGAATTCTCCAATTACTAGTATGCAGAAAGAAGGTAG
>NW_013803066.1:0-538 GCF_000517525.1 Limulus polyphemus | reverse complement strand
CTAAAATATCTTCCATTCAGATTATTGACTAGTAAAGAACGAATGTGTCCAAAATATCTTCCATTCAGATTATTAACTAGTAAAGAACGAATATGTCCAAAATATCTTCCATTCACATTATTGACTAGTAAAGAACCAATGTGTCCAAAATATCTTCCATTCACATTATTGACTAGTAAAGAACGAATGTGTCTAAACTATCTTCCATTCACATTCTTCACTAGTAAAGAACCAATGTGTCCAAAATATCTTCCACTCACATTATTGACTAGTAAAGAACCAATGTGTCCAAAATATCTTCCATTCACATTCTTCACTAGTAAAGAACGAATGTGTCCAAAATTTCTTCCATTCACATTCTTCACTGGTAAAGAACGAATGTGTCCAAAATATCTTCCATTCACATTATTGACTAGCAAAGAACGAATGTGTCCAAAATATCTTCCATTCACATTCTTGACTACTAAAGAACGAATGTGTACAAAATATCTTCCATTCAGATTATTGACTAGTAAAGAACGAATATGTCCAAAATATC
>NW_013803065.1:0-999 GCF_000517525.1 Limulus polyphemus | reverse complement strand
GACTAAATAAAAGGCAATTCTTTTGTGTTTGTTTTCTATCTGATTTCTTTTCGGCAGGCATGGTCTGGTGATTAGGAAGCTCGACTCACATCCCCGTCACCGAACATACCCACCCTTTCACCCGTGGGGGCGTTATAAAGTGACGGTCAATCCCACTACTCGTTGGTATAAGAGTAGCCCAAGAGTTGGCGGCGGGTGGTGTTGACTAATTGCCTTCCCTATAGTCTATCGGTGCTAAATTAGGGACAGATAGCGCAGATAGCCCTCGAGTAGCTTTGCGCGAAATTCAAAACAAATTAAACTCTCCAGTAAGTTGTAGAGTCAATTTTTCATCGTGTAGGAAAACCATAAAACCTTCTGTGCCCCTCCCACAAAATGCTTTAAGAATGATGACGCAAAGAGCGAATTTACTGGGTTACGTTAAATTTTATACGTGGAGGTGAGGAGTAAACTAAGAGGGAATCATGGAACGACTTGCATGCAAGAAACTTCCTCAGACAACTCCGTTTTTCTCCCTCTCTATTTCAGAAGATGACACGGTACAATATAAGAAGTCACTCAAGTTATTTTATTAAGTTTCTTCCGCCTTGGTGGAGTTTAAGCATATCAAGATGATGTCTTGGATAATACTGACTTTTAACTAAAATGTTTGTTTGTTTGTAGTTATGCACAAAGCTACACAATGGTCTATCTGTTCTCTGCCCACCACGGGTATCGAAACCCGGTTTCTAGCGTTGTAATTCCGCAGACATACCGCTGTGCCACTGGGGGGGGCTAACTAAAATGACAACCGAATATTTAGAGAATCAAAGTTTGGTTCTTTTTGTGAGATTGCACGCAAGGCTTTACGCAACCTATTTGCGCTAGCCGTCCTTAATTTTGAAGTGGTACAAAAGAGGGAAGGCAGCTAGTCAACGCCATCAATCTCCAACTCCTGGAACACTGTAATAGAAGAGCGGGATTTGACCGTTATTCTTATAACGCACCCATAGCCCCAAA
>NW_013803064.1:0-539 GCF_000517525.1 Limulus polyphemus | reverse complement strand
CAAAACAAAACTCAGATTTATAGTGAAAAACAAGTTTGCAACATTAATTTTGGCCTTATATCGCTTTATCTTCCGTACCTTTCACATTTTAGGGTTCTGATATACTTTCAAATACTTAGATAATTATCCATTTTTGGTAGGTAAGAAACTAATTCAAAATTTCATGTTATGTGATGAAATTCATTATCGTGTCCATTTCCACAATTTGTGTACAGGCAAAATCTAGTTAGGTAAAAGTGCTAAGTTTTCTCAAGAAAAAGAAATCATTTTATGAGGTAAGGTAGCGAAAAAACACATAGAAAATAATATGTGACCGACATATATCCAAGAGGAAAGAGCCTAGAAACCTGAAATTTTGTACCCATTTTGAGGGTGTTCACCTGGCTATTATTATTTATCCACGTGCGTGTGTACACGCGCATCTTTTTAATGAGAGAAGCTAGCAAAAAAAAAAACACATAGAAAAAGGTGATTCCTTGTATTATAAATAGCAATCACATACAGACAGACAGTCACACTCACGTGCACACTTGCAAATC
>NW_013803063.1:0-539 GCF_000517525.1 Limulus polyphemus | reverse complement strand
GAAGCTAGTTGTAGCTTCCTGATTTGGTATTGCATATGCCTCAAGCCACTTGGTAAAATAATCCATCACCACACAAATGTACTTGTTTCCTGCACGAGTTTCTGGCAGAGGACCAGCAATGTCAACGGCTACTCTTTCCATTGGTGCACCAACTTGATATAACTTCATTGGAGCACATTCCTTATGCCTGGGTCCCCTTTTAGCACAACATGTACTGCATGTCCTGCACCATTCTTCCACATCTTGCCTCATACCTATCTAGTAAAATCTCTGTCGTAGGTGACTCAATGTCTTCTTAACTCCGAGATGTCCTCCTGTTAAACTATCATGGGATTGACGCAGCACAACTTCCCGTAACTTTCTCGGTATAACTGTTTGCCAGGTCGTCACTTTTCCATCTACAGTTTCCCATTTCTGGAGAAGAATACCATCTTCAAGCTTCAACTGGTCCCATTGTGCCCAATAGTTCTTTGTCACAGGGCTTAGACTACACACCTTCTCCCAAGCAGGGCGCAAAACACTTACTTTTAGAAAATAAA
>NW_013803062.1:0-539 GCF_000517525.1 Limulus polyphemus | reverse complement strand
TGTATATTCTTATTCACAGGACACATTATTGTTAAATCTTGTGTCTTCTTATTTACAGTACACAGTATTGATAAATCCTGTATATTCTTATTCACAGGACACATTATTGTTAAATCTTGTGTCTTCTTATTGACAGTACACAGTATTGATAAATCCTGTATCTTCTTATTGACAGGACACAGTATTGTTAAATCTTGTTTCTTTTATTGACAGTACACAGTATCGTTAAATCTTGTCTTCTTTTTGATAATACATAGTATTGTTAAATCTTGTGTCTTCTTATTGAGAGTAAACGGTATTGATAAATCTTGTGTCTGCTTATTGACAGTACACAGTATTGGTAAATGTTGTATTCTTATTGTTAGTACACGGTCTCGTTAAATCTTGTGTCTTTTTATTGACAGTACACAGTATCGTTAAATCTTGTCTTCTTTTTGATAGTACATAGTATTGTTAAATCTTGTGTCTTCTTATTGAGATTAAACGGTATTGATAAATCTTGTGTCTGCTTATTGACAGAACACAGTATTGGTAAATCT
>NW_013803061.1:0-538 GCF_000517525.1 Limulus polyphemus | reverse complement strand
CCACCATACTGAACTAGAACAGCTGATATTTCTGTAAACCACCATACTGGACTAAAACAGCTGATATTTCTGTAAACCACCATACTGGACTAGATCAGCTGGTATTTCTGTAAACCACCATACTGGACTAAAACAGCTGGTATTTCTGTAAACCATCATACTGGACTAGAACAGCTGGTATTTCTGTAAACCACCATACTGGACTAGAACAGCTGGTATTTCTGTAAACCACCATAATGGACTAAAACAGCTTGTATTTCTGTAAACCACAATACTGGACTAGAACAGCTGATATTTCTGTAAACCACCATAATGGACTAAAACAGCTGATATTTCTGTAAACCACCATAATGGACTAAAACAGCTGATATTTCTGTAAACCACCATACTGGACTAGAACAGCTGGTATTTCTGTAAACCACCATAATGGACTAGAACAGCTGGTATTTCTGTAAACAACTATACTGGACTAGAACAGCTGGTATTTCTGTAAACAACTATACTGGACTAGAACAGCTTGTATTTCTGTAAACCACCA
>NW_013803060.1:0-1617 GCF_000517525.1 Limulus polyphemus | reverse complement strand
CCCACGGCTGAAAGGGCGTGTGACGGGGATTCGAACCCGCAGATTGCGAGTCGAGTGCCCTAACCACCTGGCCATGCCGGGCCTGACGATGGTGCTCCTAAATGTGTCATTTATTTCGTAAGTTGCGTTGATTTTGTGCAATTGATAACTAATACTTGATTTATCGATATTGAAATATGTAACTATGAACAGTGATCGTTTTTGTAAACCGGAACAAATGTTTCTCAAGAAAAGAAATACAAAATCTTCCCATTCCATGATATTATATTACAAGCTCTTCTGCTGTTTTGTCAGAACACCTCCAAGGATTGCAAGGCAAAAACCTATGATAATACAGAAACGTAACAGAACACCTCCAGGGATTGCAAGGCAAAAACATATGATAATACAGAAACTTAACAGAACACCTCCAAGGATTGCAAGACAAAAACATATGATAATACAGAAACTTAACAGAACACCTCCAAGGATTGCAAGGCAAAAACATATGATAACGTTATAATGTGACAGTCAATCCCACTATTCGTTGGTAAAAGAGTAGCCCAAGAGTTGGCGGTGGGTGGTGATGACTAGCTGCCTTCCCTCTAGTCTTACACTGCTAAATTAGGGACGGCTAGCGCAGATAGCCCTCGTGTAGCTTTGCGCGAAATTCAAAAAACAAACAAACAAACAATAAACAACAAGAAATATTTGTCTGGATAGCTATCCATTCATGCAGGGCAGTCAATCTATTTGTTTGTTTCTGATATTCGTGCAAGCCACCCCTTCGTGTTAACTGATAAACAAGAGGGAAAGCAGCTAGTTAACAATACCCGCCGCCAACTTTTGGGTTATTCTAATCGAATAATCAGATTGGACATTCAATCTTAGAACGCATCCATTGCCCCAAAACGTGGAGTGTAATTTTGCAGTGCGACATGTTAATTACTAGGCCACACCCAACACTTTCAGGGAAGACTCTATAAATCATTCAAGAGGAACTCATTTACATGATACAGCCTTCATTGTGCATGCTTAAACTTAAGTTTCTGTAGGCCAGGTGGTTAGGGCACTCGACTCACAATCTGAGGGTCGCGGGTTCGAATCCCCGTCACACCAAACATGCTCGCCCTTTCAGCCGTGGGGGTATAATATATAATATTATAATAATTATAATTATTGTATGGATGTGTATAATACATAATATTATAATAATTATAATTATTGTATGGGTGTGCATAATACATAATATTATAATAATAATAATTATTGTATGGGTGTGTATAATACATAATATTATAATAATTATAATAATAATAACGATTGACGAACAATGACAACTAATTATTAAGAAAAACCATAAAATTATTCAAGTTTTGCCTTACTCTATCTCTGGAATGTTTCTAAATACACCCCCCCCCCCCCGATTTAGCTCAGCAGTAAGTCAGTGGAGTTATAATGCTATAAATCGGGAAGAGCACAGACAGCCCACCGAGCAGCTTTGTGCTTTACATAAACAACAAGGGCCCGGCATCACACCCATACAATAATTATAATTATTATAATATTATGTATTATACACACCCATACAATAATTATAATTATTATAATATTATGTATTATACACACCCATACAAT
>NW_013803059.1:0-539 GCF_000517525.1 Limulus polyphemus | reverse complement strand
ACAAATTTATCAACCAATATAAAAAATGTATAAATTCATCAATCAATATAAAAAAAGAACAAATTTATCAATCAATATAAAAAACAGTACAAATATATCTATCAATAAAAAAACAGTACAAATTGATAAATCAATATAAAAATGTACAAACAATAACAGGCTATGCAATAATGTTATATACACATTATAAATCCTATTTCATAACAGACTATGCAACAATGTTATATACACATTATAAACCCTATTTCATAACAGGCTAAGAAACAATGTTATATACACATTATAAACCCATAACAGGTCATGCAACAATGTTATATACTCAATACATTATTAATCTCATTTCTAAGCAGGTTATGCAACAATGATAAACTATTTGAAACAAGAGGAATACATACAGTTTATCACACTTTAGAGTTCAAATTTATCAATCAATATTAAAAAAAGTACAAGTTTTTCAATCCATATAAAAAACATTACAAGTTTATCATTTATTATGAAAAAAGTAAAAATTTATGAATCAATATAAAAAACATTACAAA
>NW_013803058.1:0-538 GCF_000517525.1 Limulus polyphemus | reverse complement strand
TCAAGTTTGTACGCACTTGATGGTGAATATCATCCATCCTTTCCGAAACACTTTCACAAACTCTGACATTTTCGCAGGCAACTCTTCATCATTTGGGCAGTCCCTTCTACTTGGGTCCCCTTTTAGCACTACATGTACTGCATGTCCTGCACCATTCTTCCACATCTCGCCTCATACCTATCCAGTAAAATCGTTGTCGTGTGTGACTCAATGTCTTCTTAATTCCGAGATGTCCTCCTGTTAAATTATCATGGGATCGACGCAGCACAATATCCTGTAACTTCCTCGGTATAACTGTTTGCCAAGTCGTCACTTTCCCATCTGTAGTTTCCCATCTCCGGACAAGAATACCATTTTCAAGCTTCAACTGCTCCCATTGCGCCCAATAGTGCTTTATCACAGGGCTTAGACTAGACACCTTCTCCCAAGCAGGGCGCCAAACACTTATTCTTAGGAAATCAATTATAGGCTTCAAATCCCTGTCCTTCTCCTGTTCTGCTTTGATATCTGTATTTAGATCCACTTCATCATCATCAAC
>NW_013803057.1:0-1575 GCF_000517525.1 Limulus polyphemus | reverse complement strand
AAATTCGGTAACTAGAGTAACACCTAGGTGTTCGTGGAGTTGTTGTACCAAGTAAGGCTAACGATGAGTATGGTGGTTATAAATTAGGTAACTAGAGTTACACCTAGGTGTTCATGAAGTAGTTGTACCAAGTAAGGCTAAAAATGAGTATGGTGGTTATTAATTCGGTAACTAGAGTAACACCTAAGTGTTCGTGGAGTTGTTGTACCAAGTAAAGCTAAGGATGAGTATGGTGGTTATAAATTAGGTAACTAGAGTTACACCTAGGTATTCGTGGAGTAGTTGTACCAAGTAAGGCTAAAGATGAGTATGGTGATTATAAATTCAATAACTAGAGTTACACCTAGGTGTTCGTGGAGTTGTTGTACCAAATAACGCTAAAGATGAGTATCGGGTTACACATTCGGTAACTAGAGTTACACATAGGTGTTCGTGGAGTTGTTGTACCAAATAACGCTAAAGATGAGTATGTTGGTTACAAATTAGATTACTAGAGTTACACCTATGTGTTCATGGAGTAGTTGTACCGAATTTATAACCACCATACTCATCTTTAGCCTTACTTGGTAACTAGAGTTACACCTAGGTATTCATGGAGTAGTTGTACCAAGTAAGGCTATATATGAATATGGTGGTTATAAATTCGGTAACTAGAGTTACACCTAAATGTTCATGGAGTTGTTGTACCGAATAACGCTACAGATGAGTATGGTGGTTAGAAATACGGTAACTAGAGTTAAATCTAGGTGTTCGTAGAGTTGTTGTGACAAATAACGCTAAATGTAAGTATGGGGTTATAAATTCGGTAACTAGAGTTAAACCTAAGTGTTCATGGAGTAGTTGTACCAAGTAAGGCTAAAGATGAGTATGGTGGTTATAAATTCTGTAACTAGAGTTACACCTAGGTGTTCATGGAGTAGTTGTACCAAGTAAAGCTAAAGATAAGTATGATGGTTATAAATTCGGTAACTATAGTTACACCTAGGTGTTTATGGAGTAGTTGTACCAAGTAAGGCTAAAGATGAGTATGATGGTTATAAATTCGGTAACTATAGTTACACTTAGGTGTTTATGGAGTAGTTGTACCATGTAAGGCTAAAGATGAACCACCATACTATAAATTCTCTAACTAGAGTTACACCTAGGTGTTCATGGAGTACTTTTACCAAGTAAGGCTAAAGATGAGTATGATGATTATATATTCGGTAACTATAGTTACACCTAGGTGTTCATGGAGTAGTTGTACCAAGTAAGGCTAAAGATGAGTATGGTGGTTGGCTAAAGATGAGTATGGTGGTTACAAATTCGCTAACTAGAGTTACTCCTATGTGTTCGTGGAGTTGTTGTACCAAATAACGCTAAAGATGAGAATGGTGGTTACAAATTCGTTAACTAGAGTTACTCCTATGTGTTCGTGGAGTTGTTGTACCAAATAACTCTAAAGATGAGTATGGGGTTACACATTCGGTAACTAGAGTTACTCTTAGGTGTTCAAGGAGTAGTTGTACCATTTATGGCCCTAGTTGAGTATGGTGGTTATAAATTCGGTAACTAGAGTTACACTTAGGTGTTTAT
>NW_013803056.1:0-1237 GCF_000517525.1 Limulus polyphemus | reverse complement strand
ATATGTTAGTCACATGCTTATGGAACATAAATGCAGATATTGTATGATTAAGAAAAAAAATCCTTGCAGTTGTTGTATTTATGAAACACTGCTGGAAAGATAACTATTAAAATAGTTTGATGAACATAAAATCTGGAAAATATGATAACATGATGGATAATAACATTGGGGGAGTATGATTTATACATATAGTATTACCCAGGACCACAATATGTAAACACCGAGCTCCTAAAGCATTAATTGAAACATCCAACCACTACTGTATCGTTTGTCATTGCTTTGGCATAAATGGTTTCAACTCCACATGGTGCCCAGGGTCTGTACATTAAATTAGTGAATAAGGTTTCGAAACCTTATTCATTAATTTAATGTCCAGACCCTGGACACCATGTGGAGTTGAAACCATTTATACCAAAGCAATGACAAACTATACAGTAGTGGATGGATGTTTCAATTAATGCTTTAGGAGTTCTTACAAGACTAACTGTAGGACCCAGATCAAGCATGGGCATTCCTTGTTGTGCAGTAAGGTGAAGCATGACCAGCTCAGATTGAGGAAAGCAGCATGGGTACACGTACTCTAGTAGAGTCTGTGTTACCTGTCCAACTAAAACATCAAACTGGATATAAGGGAAAGTGTGCATCTTCACCACACCAAACACCTTACACAACTCTGAGAACAGTTGGCTATTAAAGTTAGATCCCTGAATGGTGTTGATCTCTTCAAATTCTCTTAACTGAGTTACCCAATATTCCATGAATGCATCAGCTTATCTACAGTGCCAAAATATTGACCAGTGGATAAGTTTTAGCCCAATTCTTGAATAACCACCCACCGCCAGCTCTTGCCCCCACAACTGAAAGGACGAGCATATTTGGTGTGACAATTAGGATGCTCGACTCGCAATCTGTGGGTCCCGGATTCGAATCCCCAGACCTGGCGAGGCTTGATGAAGCGGTTACAGAAGTGATGTGTGCAGGAGCCAAAGGTATCTATGTATTAGGGCATGTGACAAAGTGTAATGATATATATATGTGTACCAATAAATATGAGTGTGTGGTCGTACATGTATGCTAGAACATTACATGAAGTCATTCATTGGTATTGTGTGACACAAATGAATAAATCACACATAAAATACAACAGTCAAACAAAATATGAATGGAAATAGGATAGGGTCCAGATAGTAAAACGTTTTGATATAAATGGTATTGTTTGAAGTACAGTGCACCTGTT
>NW_013803055.1:0-539 GCF_000517525.1 Limulus polyphemus | reverse complement strand
CATACCTACACGCACTTGAAGGTAAATCATACCTACACACACTTGAAGGTAAATCATACCTACACACACTTGAAGGTAAATCATACCGACACGCACTTGAAGGTAAATCATACCTACACACACTTGAAGGTAAATCATACCTACACACACTTGAAGGTAAATCATACCTACACACACTTGATGGTAAATCATACCTACACACACTTGAAGGTAAATCATACCTACACACACACTTGAAGGTAAATCATACCTACACATACTTGATGGTAAATCATACCTACACACATACTTGAAGGTAAATCATACCTACACACACTTGATGGTAAATCATACCTACACACATACTTGATGGTAAATCATACCTACACACATACTTGATGGTAAATCATACCTACACACACTTGATGGTAAATCATACCTACACACACTTGAAGGTAAATCATACCTACACACATACTTGATGGTAAATCATACCTACACACATACTTGATGGTAAATCATACCTACACACACTTGAAAGTAAATCATACCTACACACA
>NW_013803054.1:0-736 GCF_000517525.1 Limulus polyphemus | reverse complement strand
AAAAGCCGTGTGGTGGATGGGTTGGTAAAAAGTGAGGGGGTCAGAACCCCATCGGTAATTGTACTGCTAAAGAGAGCGTTTTCAAACACGTTATGTCTGTACATCTACACAGTACTAAGCTGTAAACTGTTCAATGTGACAAAATTTTCCTCGTGACAAACTTCGCAGTAATAATTTCTTCGTTCGTACATTATTATAATTTACAGCCGAGACTAACAAAAATACAAGTACAACAAAGACAATATTCATATAATGACATGCCAAAACCCAACTCGGCACAGACATCTAATCAATAAGCCAGCAACAAACTCATCCATAGTTACTTTTGAACTAATCTCTCTACGTTTTGGGCGTCACGCACTGGCTGTTTGAGATATTTCTGGTAAACTTTCCAAACTTTTTTTTTCGTCCATGAACCACCTTATCTTTGTTCTAGCAGAACATTAACATTAAGTCGGTCGTAGAATTCTTCGTGACCATAGGCACTACAGTGCTCAGTGTGACAAATACAACTCAACTCGGGAGCGGATACCACGCCAGTAAACAAACGAATAGCTTTTAATTAAAAGAACAAAATTATAAAAGAGAATTAACCATACATGAAAAGCTATTTGCGTTGTGTTGGCGGAACTCAAGTATGGATAGCAACACAGATGAATAGCGATTTTCTGGACAGCAACACAGATGAATAGCGATTTTCTGGATAGCAATACAGATGAATAGCGATTTTCTGGAC
>NW_013803053.1:0-665 GCF_000517525.1 Limulus polyphemus | reverse complement strand
CTATAATTGTGAATCGAACTATTGAACTTTGATCAGAAATAAGCCCCACATGTGCAGAGACCATATCAGTGCGGAGGAGCCCATACTTATTACTTCTACTATAGACTGTTAATGTTATTAGAACTATAACCATGGGTGAAACTTCCATATATGTATGTTGTGTGTTATTCACTTAATATATACAATATTTTGTAGTTTTGTTATGGTATTTTATGACATTATTTCTTATAGTTGAATAATTCAAGTAATGATTCTTTCATTGTTTAAAGTTTTATTAGTTGGTTGTGCAATTACATGATGCAAACGAACCCACTGTTTGGTCCATTGATTAACAACCATGATCCACGCCAGTAAATGGTAGACCATTTCAAAAATTAATGTGTTAGATATAAACTTTATATTATGTACATGACTACATCTTAGAATCACCAATAAATATTGAAACATTGTGAAGTAAGTTTTAATTATGATTTTTCTACAAAGACTTCTAGATTTTCTGTTTGACCATCAGACAATAAACATGGTGTGGTCTTTCAATTGCTGAGAGTCATTTGACACAGTTGCCACTAAAAGATATTTGATCCTTCTCATCATGCAACAATACCAACTTTCATGGTTCCTAAAGGGTATCCTGATACTAAAGTTGATATTGAAATACTGTTAAC
>NW_013803052.1:0-539 GCF_000517525.1 Limulus polyphemus | reverse complement strand
GAGTGAAATGGAGTGATTATTGAGTGAAATGGAATGATTATTGTGTCAAAAGGAGTGATTATTGTGTCAAAAGGAGTGATTATTGAGTGAAATGGAGTGATTATTGTGTCAAAAGGAGTGATTATTGAGTGAAATGGGGTGATTATTGTGTGAAATGAAGTGATTATTGTGTCAGAAGGAGTGATTATTGAGTGAAATGGAGTGATTATTGTGTGAAATGGAGTGATTATTGTGTCAGAAGGAGTGATTATTGAGTGAAATGGAGTGATTATTGTGTCAAAAGTAGTGATTATTGAGTGAAATGGAGTGATTATTGTGTCAAAAGGAGTGATTATTGAGTGAAATAGAGTGATTGTTGTGTAAAAGAATTTTTCAACCCCTTACAAGAGGATTAATTTCCCTGTAGTAATTACAATTAGAATAAATTATCTACTAATGAAAGCTGTAGTGTGCAAGTGAAATTAACTCTTAGTTCTTGATTTAGTTTGATATAAGTTTGTTTGTTTGTTTGTAATTAAGCACAAAGCTACATAATAGGC
>NW_013803051.1:0-538 GCF_000517525.1 Limulus polyphemus | reverse complement strand
ACCCTAGTTGTTTAACTCTACCCAGCTGTATAATGTGGGTGAATCAATGAATCAAGTGGTAAGTATTACCCTAATTATTTAACTCTACCCAGCTGTATAATGTGAGTGAATCAATGAATCAAGTGGTAGGTATCACCCTAGTTGTTTAAATCTACACACATGTATAATGTGGGTGAATCAATGAATCAAGTGGTAAGTATCACCCTAGTTGTTTAACTCTACCCAGCTGTATAATGTGGGTGAATCAATGAATCAAGTGGTAAGTATCACCTTAGTTGTTTAACTCTACCCAGCTGTATAATGTGGGTGAATCAATGAATCAAGTGGTAAGTATCACCCTAGTTGTTTAACTCTACCCAGCTGTATAATGTTGGTGGATCAATGAATCAAGTGCTAAGTATCACCCTAGTTGTTTAACTCTACCAAGCTGTATAATGTGGGTGAATCAATGAATCAAGTGGTAAGTATCACCCTAGTTGTTTAACTCTACCCAGTTGTTTAATGTGGGTGAATCAATGAATCAAGTGGTAGGTATCAC
>NW_013803050.1:0-539 GCF_000517525.1 Limulus polyphemus | reverse complement strand
AAACAACTCCACGAACACATACGAGTAACTCCAGTTACCGAATTTGTAACCACCATACTCATCTTTAGCCTTACTTGGTACAACTACTCCATAAACACCTAGGTGTAACTATAGTTACCGAATTTATAACCATCATACTCATCTTTAGCCTTACTTTGTACAACTACTCCATAAACACCTAGGTGTAACTATAGTTACCGAATTTATAACCATCATACTCATCTTTAGCCTTACTATGTTCAACTATTCCTAAAACACCTAGGTGTAACAATAGTTAACGAATTTATAACCATCATACTCATCATTAGCCTTACTTGGTAAAAAAACTCCACAAAATCATAGGAGTAACTCTAGTTACCGAATTTGTAACCACCATACTCATATTTAGCGTTATTTGGTACAACAACTCCACGAACACCTAGGTTTAACTCTAGTTAGCGAATTTGTAACCCCCATACTCATCTTTAGTTTTATTTGGTACAACAACTCCACGAACACATAGGAGTAACTCTAGTTCAGAATTTGTAACCACCATACTC
>NW_013803049.1:0-784 GCF_000517525.1 Limulus polyphemus | reverse complement strand
GATGCATAGTGGCTAGGCCAGCCACTATCCATATATAATGAAAGACCTAATAGGTCTTTTATTATAGATGGATAGTGACTGGTAGGTCTTTTATTATAGATGGATAGTGGCTGGTAGGTCTTTTATTATAGATGGATAGTGGCTGGTAGGTCTTTTATTATAGATGGATTGTGGCTGGTAGGTCTTTTATTATAGATGGATAGTGACTGGTAGGTCTTTAATGATAGATGGATAATTACTGGTACGTCTTAAATGATAGATGGATAGTGTCAGGAAGGTCATTTAATATAGATGGAACGTGGCTGGTAGGTCTTTTATGATAGATGGATAGTGGCTAGTAGGACTTTTATTATAGATGGATAGTGACTGGTAGGTGTTTTATTATAGATGTATAGTGGCTGATAGGTCTTTTATTATAGATGGGTAGTGGCTGGTAGGTCTTTTATTATAGATGGATAGTGTCTGGTAGGTCTTTTATTATAGATGGATAGTGACTGGTAGGTCTTTAATGATAGATGGATAGTTACTGGTAGGTCTTTTATTACAGATGGATAGTGGCTGGTAGGTCTTTTATTATAGATGGATAGTGGCTGGTAGGTCTTTTATTACAGATGGATTTAGTGGGTGATAGGTCTTTTACTATAGATAGAGAATGACTTGTAGGTCGTTTATTACAGATGGATAGAGGCTGGTAGGTATTTTATTACAGATGTATAGTGGCTGGTAGGTCTTTCTTATATATGGATAGTGGCTGGTAGGTCTTTTATTATGGATGGATAGTGAC
>NW_013803048.1:0-540 GCF_000517525.1 Limulus polyphemus | reverse complement strand
CCGAGATTGTAGTTGAACTTTGTAGTTGTACTTTCTTTAAACACATAAATTCTATTCACCCCAACATCAAATTTACCATAGAACACGAAAACAATAAACAGCTATCCTTTCTTAACCTCAAAATTATTAGATCTGACACTGAGTTTAAAACAAAAATTCACCGCAAAAACACACACACTGGTCTCTACATCCCCTGGAATTCCGCTCATGACACCACATAAAAAATCAATACACTTAAAAACCTCATAAACACAGCCACAAGACTCTGTTCAGCTGACCACATAAATGAAGAAATTAACCACATAAAGCACTCAATTATTCACACCAATAAATTCCCACCAGCTATAGTTGAAAAGCTCTCCAACATTCCCCACAATAAAACTCAGCTCACGAACAAAATTGACACTAACAAATCCAACAACAGCACATTACACTGCAGTTTACCTTTTGTTCCTGAAACCAGCTCAAGAATTATCCACACTTGGACTAAACTAGCCAGGAAACACAATATTCCTGTCAACGTCAAATTTTCACAAAAAC
>NW_013803047.1:0-539 GCF_000517525.1 Limulus polyphemus | reverse complement strand
CATCTTTAGCCTTTCTTGGTACAACTACTCCACGTATACTTAAGTGTAACTCTAGTTACCGAATTTATAACCACCATATTCATCTTTAGCCTTACTTGGTACAACTACTGCATGAACACATAGGTGTAACTCTAGTTACCGAATTTATAACCACCATACTCATCTTTAGCCTTACTTGGTACAACAACTCCACGAACACCTAATTATAACTCTAGTTACCGAATTTATAATCACCATACTCATCTTTAGCCTTAATTGGTACAACTACTCCATCAACACCTAGGTGTAACTCTAGTTACTGAATGTGTAACCACCATATTCATCTTTAGCCTTACTTGGTACAACTACTCCATGAACACATTGGTGTAACTCTAGTTACCGAATTTATAACCACCATACTCATCTTTAGCCTTACTTGGTACAACTACTCCATGAACACATAGGTGAAACTCTAGTTACCAAATTTATAACCACTATACTCATCTTTAGCCTTACTTGGTACAACTACTCCATCAACACCTAGGTGTAACTCTAGTTAC
>NW_013803046.1:0-1465 GCF_000517525.1 Limulus polyphemus | reverse complement strand
CAAAGTATTTTTCTTATTTTTTTCTCCATCTATTGAGAGATAACTGAACTACCAATTATTTTTTCTCCATCTCATGAGATATAACTGAACTTTCAAGTATTTTTCTTAATTTTTCTTCATCTATTCAGAAACAATTGAACTTACAAGTATTTTTCGTTATTATTTGTTTCTCTATCTATTGAGAGACAACTGATTTCAAAATATTTTTCTTAATTTTTTCCTCAACCTATTGAGATATATTTGAACTTCTAAGTATTTTTTCTTAATTTTTTTCTCAATATATTGAGGGATCAATGAATTTACAAGTATCTTTTCTGCATGTATTGAGAAATAACTGAACTTCAGAGTATTTTTTCTTAACTTTTTGCTCCATCTATTGAGAGATAACTGAATACTTGTAAGTTCACTTATCTCTCAATAGATGGAGAAAAATACTTGGAAGTTTTTTCTTAATTTTTTGTTTCCATCTATTGAAAGATAACTGAACTTCGAAGTATTTTTTCTTAATTTTTCTCTCGATGGAAATTATGACCATTTATTAGATAATCAGAATTTCACAGTGAAGTCACAAATTTTAAGAATTATTAAAACATTTTATTCAAAAGTTCAAAATCAAATAATATTTAAGTCACCTCTCAAAGGGGACATTTTCTTACCCGGTAGATAATTAGGCCTTTAGATTTTAGTATATTTTGTTTTCATCGACGATAATTGTAATTAAAGTATTACATGATGTGTGCAAGAAATTTTTATTTCGTTAATCAATCGAAGAGAATCCAATTTCAATGATGAACATAGAGCGATGGCTGCAACAAAAGAACATTTGACACGTGTGGGTACAGTAACAAACTTTTAATTCTCGAACGTTCGGAATATAAACCTTACATCTTCAGCAACCTAATTGAACATAGTACAACATTAGATACAAAAATGTCTAAATTACAACCATTTTACACAGAGTAATTAAAATACAGAATAATAGGATGAAGTAAATTAAAAGATAAAAAACAAAGAATAGGATAATAAAATAATTGTAGCAATATCATACAATTTAAACAAATATACTGAAGCTGTTTTATTATATAAAGCTGGGAGTTCATTTATAATAGATACATATTCTTTAATTAAAAGTTTAATATTGGACGATCCACATGAGACGATTTTTAAATCCTTAAACGGAATGAGGGTGTTTGCTGTTTTCACTGTGTATAAATTGTCGAGCCAGGTGGAATTGCGATACTAATATCAGTGTTTATTGTGATCCAGGACACTTTTGTTCAAATTTTCATATGTGTGCATAGCTATATAAATTTGACCTTATGTTTAATTTTTTGATGGACGATTTGAGAACTGGTGCAAGAGATTCATTCCAATGCAACTAGAACAAAAGAAGGAGATATTTATCACTTTGACACAATTAAATAGTAAACTCTTAGCAGTCAGAGGCTATTTGGAAAGTGGTTCA
>NW_013803045.1:0-539 GCF_000517525.1 Limulus polyphemus | reverse complement strand
GAATTTATAACCACCATACTCATCTTTAGCTTTACTTGGCACAACTACTCCATCAACACCTAGGTGTAACTCTAGTTACTGAATGTGTAACCCATACTCATCTTTAGCGTTATTTGGTACAACAACTCCACGAATACCTAGATGTAACTCTAGTTACCGAATTTATAACCACCATACCCATCTTTAGCCTTACTTGGTACAACTACTCCATGAACACCTATGTGTAACTCTAGTTACGGAAATTATAACAACCATACTCATCTTCAACCTTACTTGGTACAACTACTCCAGGAACACTTAGGTTTAACTGTAGTTACCGAATTTATAACCCCATACTCATCTGTAGTGTTATTTGGTACAACAACTCCACGAATACCTAAGTGTAACTCTAGTTACCGAATTTATAACCACCATACTCATCTTTAGCCTTACTTGGTACAAGTACTCCATGAACACGTAGGTTAACTCTAGTTACAGTATTTATAACCACCATACTCATCTGTACCCTTACTTGGTACAACTACTCCATGAACACCTAG
>NW_013803044.1:0-823 GCF_000517525.1 Limulus polyphemus | reverse complement strand
ACCAAGTAAGGATAAAGATGAGTATGGTGGTTATAAATTCTGTAACTAGAGTTACACCTAAGTTTCATTTTACAGAATTTATAACCACCATACTCATTTTTAGCCTTACTTGTTACAACTACTCCATGAACACCTAGGTGTAACTCTAGTTAGAGAATTTATAACCACCATACTCATTTTAGCCTTACTTGGTACAACTACTCCATATATACCTAGGTGTAACTATAGTTACCGAATTTATATCCAACATACTCATCTTTAGCCTTACTTGGTACAACTACTCCCTAGAGTTACACCTATGTGTTCATGGAGTAATTGTACCAAGTAAGGCTAAAGTTGAGTATGGTGGTTATAAATTCGGACACCAGAGTTACACATAGGTGTTCATGGAGTAGTTGTACCAAGTAAGGCTAAAGATGAGTATGATGGTTATAAATTCGGAAACTAGAGTTACACCTAGGTGTTAATGGAGTAGTTGTACCAAGTAAGGCTAAAGATCAGTATGCTGGTTATAAATTCGATAAATAGAGTTACACCTAGGTGTTCGTGGAGTTGTTGTAACAAGTAAGGCTAAAGATGAGTATGGTGGTTATAAATTCGGTAACTAGAGTTACACCTAGGTATTCGTTGAGTAGTTGTACCAAGTAACGCTAAAATGAGTATGGTGGTTATAAATTCTGTAACTAGAAATACACCTAGGTGTTTATGGAGTAATTGTACCAAGTAAGGGTAAAGGTGAGTATGGTGGTTATAAATTCGGTAACTAGAGTTACACCTAGGTTTCATGGAATAGTTGTACCAAGTAAAGCTAAAGAGAAGTATC
>NW_013803043.1:0-819 GCF_000517525.1 Limulus polyphemus | reverse complement strand
CTGTAATTTCTCTTGTTTATTTTGCTGTTCGAGCTGCCATTGTTGCAGGTTTTCTTGAAACTGCTGTTGTCTCTCTTCTTGTTTCTTTTCTTTTTCCTCCAACAAGTGTTGTAATCTTTCTTCTTGTTTCTTTTCTCGTTCTTCTTGTTTATTTTGTTGTTCGAGCTGCCATTGTTGCAGGTTTTCTTGCAACTGTTGTTGTCTCTCTTCTTGTTTCTTTTGCTGTTCTTGTATTGCTGCCATCAAGTCTGCTAAGCTGTAGTTTGATTTTCCGCCTCTCATTTCCATTTTTTTCATCCTACTTCTGACACCAATTTGTTACATCTCTGTTTTTTAATTGATTTTCCGTAAATTCGTTCCGACGAAACTTTAGCCACACAAGTTCTCTCTTAAATAAAACTGGTTTATTCTTTCCGAATACAACTTTACTGATACACTTAATCTCAACAGTCGCTCTATAACAAACCAAACGCTAGAACGTCTCACGTGCTCGACAATACTCAATTACACTGTACTCTCTGACTGCAGTTCAATTACTCATTACCTACACATACATTGTCACGTCACGCTGTGACCATCTTATATATACCAGACCACCCCCAATCTAGCAAATGCTAGAACACTCCCGAAGGAACGGGATAGTTCTAGAAAACGGGTGGCGTGATACTAGTCACGTGATCTCGCTGATGCAACAATACAGAATTTACAAACACAAAATTAAAATTCAACAAAGTCTCTTAATTTTACTGAACATATCTTCTTCCATACTGGTCTCCGTCTTATTGGCTTCTGCTTCACGTGGGGTTCATCTGCTCCATC
>NW_013803042.1:0-537 GCF_000517525.1 Limulus polyphemus | reverse complement strand
CTTTGAGAAGGACAAATCTATAGTAACATCTTACTTGACAAGTAGAGCTATAGTAACGTCTTACATGACAAAGACAAATCTATAGTAACATCTTACATGACAAGTAGAGCTATAGTAACATCTTACATGACAAGTAGAGTTATAGTAACATCTTACATGACAAGTAGAGCTATAGTAACATCTTACATGACAAGTAGAGCTATAGTAACATCATACATGACAAGTAGAGTTATAGTAACATCTTACATGAAAAACAGAGCTATAGTAACATCTTACATGACAAAGACAAATCTATAGTAACATCTTACATGACAAGTAGAGTTATAGTAACATCTTACATGAAAAACAGAGTTATAGTAACATCTTACATGACAAGTAGAGCTATAGTAACATCTTACATGACAAGTAGAGCTATAATAACATCTTACATGACAAGTAGAGCTATAGTAACATCTTACATGACAAGAAGAGTTATAGTAACATCTTACATGACAAGTAGAGCTATAGTAACATCTTACATGACAAGTAGAGCTATAC
>NW_013803041.1:0-537 GCF_000517525.1 Limulus polyphemus | reverse complement strand
AAATCGTGTTCAATTGAAGGAACACTAAGCTAGTAATTACATCACCCTTTTAAAATTATTTTTGTGTTTGTTTGTAATTAAACATAAAGCTACACAATGGGCTATCTGTGCTCTGCCCACCACGGGTATCGAAACCCGGATTCTAGCGTTGTAAGTCCGCAGACATACCGCTGTGCCAATGGGGGGCTATTTTTGTGTGAATTCGTTTCAGCTCGTGTAATTTTACGGTCATATAAATGTACAATTTACAAAGGCGGGTAATAAACGTTGAATTGTAAATGAAAAAAGAAATGTGCTCAATGTATTGTGGTTTCATTTGTGAACTGTACTAATACATATTATAGAATATATTACATTAAGTACAACACTCCGCTTAGTTTTTCAGAAACCTTCTCTCAATCTCATTTTTATACTTTTCCAGGGCCGTTTTTAATTCTTAATCCACCCCTGGTTAAGGTCACTATAAAAATACTTATTTTCACCATTGTTTGGATTGCGAAGGTTGACGTTAGATAACGTTTTACTTTCTTGCTCTGG
>NW_013803040.1:0-924 GCF_000517525.1 Limulus polyphemus | reverse complement strand
CGTTACGTTCTACAGTTTATCCAGGATGAGCCTCCAATTTGCTACGTAACGTATTATAATTTTGAATAGCCTGAAACTGAACTAAATTATAATTTACATTTAAAAATTAAATAAATGTCGATATGAATCCAATTTATGATATTTGCCAACAAGATTGATACACACAGTTTTCTTTTTTTTAATACAAACATATTTTAATATACAAACAATACCACAATTTACAATAACGGTTATTACAAATAATGA
Source organism: Limulus polyphemus (assembly GCF_000517525.1). NCBI lineage: Eukaryota > Metazoa > Arthropoda > Merostomata > Xiphosura > Limulidae > Limulus > Limulus polyphemus. The sequence continues at coordinate 678 of NW_013803040.1, read as the reverse complement.
TCTATGTACAAAAGTCTTACAAACTTACAAACAATATTTAGTCTTCTATTTGGTCTGGAACTTCCTTGATTTCGAGGGTTCACGATAAGCGAATTAATTTTGAGTCGATGTAGGTACAATTCACTTAACAGAGAGCTAGCTAGTTCTGTATTCTTCGTTGTTCACCAGCCACACACGCCAAGTTGTCCACCGATAAAGTTATATAATGTTTTCGTAAAAATACTAATGTCCGATGTGAAACCACTGAAGTTAAATGGTTTGTAATATTCGAAATCTATAGACGTTCCTGGTTAAATATCTGAAGTTCCCGATTAATAAGCGTTATAACAATCACAGTTATAGCTTTCGAGGTTTATAGCACACCAACTATAGCAAATCAATAATATATACTGTCTTGTGGCGCGTAGCGTTCATTATATTTGTAGGCGTGAAGAGAGGTTCTCGAAATTTCAGCTTATGCAACAATATAAACCAATGTTTACGACACAAATATATTGTTCATTCTTACGCTCGAGAATTGTATACTATTTTAGTGAATAGGTGGGAATTTCATAATAACGGTTTAACAGTATAAGTTATGTACATTTCCAATAATGTAATGTCAAACTTCGTTAGTATTAACTACATATAATAATAAATTCAGAAAATGGTGGTCAGTACACTAAAGCTGTTTGTTTT
>NW_013803039.1:0-538 GCF_000517525.1 Limulus polyphemus | reverse complement strand
GTGAGAATTTGACGTTGACAGGAATATTGTGTTTAATGGCTAGTTTAGTCCAAGTGTGGATAATTCTTGAGCTGGTTTCAGGGACAAAAGGTAAACTGCAGTGCAATGTTCTGTTGTTGGGTTTGTTAGTATCAAGTTTGTTCGTGAGTTGAGTTTTATTGTGGGGAATGTTGGAGAGTTTTTCAACAATAGCTGGAGGGAATTGATTGGTATGAATGAAGGAATGCTTTATGTGGTTGAACAGAGTCTTGTGGCTGTGTTTATGAGGTTTTTAAGTGTATTGATTTTTTTGTGTGGTGTCATGAGCGGAATTCCAGGGGATGTAGAGGCCAGTGTGTGTGTTCTTGCGGTGAAAATTTGTTTTTAAACTGTGTGTCCGATCTAATAATTTTGAGGTTAAGAAAGAATAACTGTTTATTGTTTTCGTGTTCTATGGTAAATTTGATGTTGGGATGAATGTAATTTATGTGTTTAAAGAAAGTTAGTGCGTGTTCTGTAGAAGTGAAACCAGCAAAAAGTGTCATCGACATATCTGTAT
>NW_013803038.1:0-954 GCF_000517525.1 Limulus polyphemus | reverse complement strand
ATCTAGAATTTTGTAAGTAAACGCGCAAAATTGCGGCGAACCTTAATAAAAAAACTCAAAAAGATTCATCTAAATGGGAATAAGTACTGGTACAAAAAACAAAACCTTCAATAACTCCCTTAAAACGCATCGTAGAAAGGTGAAACTTCGCATGATACTGTGGAACAAACTAGTGAATATACATAGCAAAAAAGGTTAAGATCCATCAATTTAGAACCCTCTGATAGCAAGAAATCTATAAAAGAGCAATATCAAAAAGCTTCACTGCACTACACATTCTCTTTCAGAAAGCCAATAAAGTAATAACAAAATGGACCAGCAAAATCTCAAGAATGATAACATGAACCTAGAGTTTTGCATGTAAATACGTGAGTATGCAACGAACGTTCATAAAAAAAATTCGAGAAGATTAGTCCAAATGGAACGAAGTACTGGTACAAAACGCAAAACCTTCCATAACTTCCTTAAAACGAATATTAGAAAGGTGAAACTCTGCATATAACTGTGCAACGATAGAGTGTACCTACATAACAATATTGTGGTCGTTTTATGTTACTCTTTTTATGGCTTCTTGAAATCGTATGTGTACTGCACTGAAGCTTTTTGTTACCGATTGTTTCTCGATTTCTTGTTACCAGAGGGTCCTGAATTGATTATTATTCACCAGTGCAGTACACATACGATTTCAAGAAGCCATAAAAAGAGTAACATAAAACGACCACAAAAATCGTAAAACTAAAACTAATTTTTTTATTAAGGTTCGCCGCAATTTTGCGCGTTTACTTACAAAATTCTAGATTATTCAAAAAGATTCATGTAAATGGTACTAAGTACTGGTACAAAACGCGAAGATTCACTATCCTACGATTCGTTTTAAGGGAGTTATTGAAGGTTTTGCATGATACTGTGGAACGAACTAGTGAATATTCATAGCAAAAAAGGTTAAGATCCATC
>NW_013803037.1:0-539 GCF_000517525.1 Limulus polyphemus | reverse complement strand
GTGGTGCAGTTGGGTAGGCCTTGTGTGCCATACTTTCCAAATCCTGTGCCAGCTCTCCTATTTAGCACGGACTCTCGTCCTAAACCTAGCTTTGTAGACTTCGGTCTGATTTTGGGTTCCATACCTGAGGTCTAGAGCAGCTACGAGTGCTCTATAGTTGTGCCTATCATCTGCTGACAACTGTCCAAGTATTTCCAGTGGTTGTCCTTTCAGGTTCGTTGCCAGATATACTGCTTTCTGCTCCTCTGTCCATCCATTCATTTCTGCCAGGAGCTCAAATTGTGCTCTATATGCTTCCCATGGTGCCTTCCCATCGAATTCCTGTGGCTTCCTCCGTACTAGATCACCCCTATTGCTGACATTCATATCTGGGATGTGACTTCTAACAGAACTGGAGATGTCTGCATTAGGGTTTAGCTGCGGGGTCTGGAAGGGGCTTCCCGCTGTCTGAGGCTGATTAGGTCGATGGCTAATATATCCTCCTTGTGTAAAATACAGTAAATCATTCTTTAATGTATATAATTCGCTTTGAAATTTAC
>NW_013803036.1:0-1348 GCF_000517525.1 Limulus polyphemus | reverse complement strand
ATAGCTTTGTGCTTAATTACAAACAATCAACATAATATGTGAATATATGTGAGCATTGTAAGATAGAGTGTTAAAGAGGTTTTGGTGGCATCACCATTTTGGCTACTAAGCACAAGAGTGAATGTTGTTTTGTTTTTTACACATTAGTTTACAAACTACTCATTCTCTTTGTGGCAATAAAATTAACTTGCTGACAAGAAAATTGAATGTTATACGTACTGCCGGGTTTAGAAATATCGTATGATACATTATCATCTTTATTTTTACGGAGAGATTGTGAGCAGTTAACTGCGAAACCTCAGATGAATTCAAGCTAGAAACAAACAAAATAAGTGAAATTCGAAGAGACATCTTCAATTTCATAGCAATGCGTTTATACAGAAGACAATATTTAGGTTGTATATACTGTAGCTTAGATGACTGAGAGGTGTTTTTCATTCAAACTAGCGTATATATATTAAAATTGTTGAGTCAACAGCGGAGACGCGAGAGAGAGAGAATGGATTAAGCTACTATGTACTTATTTTACATATCTGTATAACGATTTTTATTCGATTGTGGCTTGATCCGGAATATAACGTTATTTTATACTCCAATGCTTTGCATACTCAAATAATAATTTCTAATGTCAGTTCAACAAACTGTGCCCCCCAGTGGCACAGCGGTATGTCTGTGGACTTACAACGCTAGAATCCGGGTTTCGATACCCGTGGTGGGCAGAGCACAGATAGCCCATTGTGTAGCTTTGTGCTTAATTACAAACAAAAATCAACAAACTGAAGTCTGTTGTCACTTGTTTCCGCGGGTAAAATACGTTATTTTATGAAATAATAAGTAAAAGTGAGCAAACAGTTAATAAAAGTATTATAAGTAAGTTTAACTACAAAAAAACAAACATTATTAACTCTTAACAAATTCTACGGTAGCATAAAGGATATTTTTGAAACGTGGATTAATCTTCCTTCTCGCATCTAAAAAGTGAAGCACAGACTGATGATATGAAGAGTGTTATTTTCTCTCTATCTTTTGAAATTACAAGTTGTCTTTAAAATCATTTTTAGCATTCCAAAAGTCCTGCATTCCTTAGTGCACAATCCTAGTTTTATGCACATTAAAGTTTTTATAGCATTGTAGTTTTAGTCTGTTTTACTCAAAAATGGAATTAACGGATAACAACAATGATTTGGTAAGTAATTCACATTCAAGATGAATAACGACAAAATGTGTCAAAGATAAAACAATTTACGCCCTCTTGTTCACACTGTACTACGACTTTCACAGCCTGTTCTTCGTACGAAAAAGGCCCAGCATGGCCAGGTGGTTAAGGCACTCGACTCGCAATCTGAGG
>NW_013803035.1:0-869 GCF_000517525.1 Limulus polyphemus | reverse complement strand
AACTGGTTTATTCTTTTCAAATACAACTTTACGATACACTTAATTTCAACAGTCGCTCTACAACAACGCTATAACTCACGTCTCACGTGGCCAACAATATTTTGTCCACATACATTCAATTACTCATTACCTCCTCGTCACTTCATGGCCGGTCTTATATATACAAGACTACACTATATCTAGAAGGATCACGAGATTTAAGGAAAGGATGTGAATGTTCGAGAATGACGTGGCGTGATACTAGTCACGTGACCTCGATGTAACAATTGTATAAACTTGTCCTATTCACTTGTATAATGTTTTATTATCTAAACTCATACTCTTCACTAGTATAATGTAGTTTCACCAAATAAACTTGTGCTCTTCCCTAGTATAAGATAGTTTTATTAGATAAACTTGTGCTCTTCACTAGCATAAGGTAGTAGTTGTATTATATAAACTTGTATTCTTCACTAGCATAAGGTAGTAGTTGTATTAGATAAACTTGTATTCTTCACTAGCATAAGGTATTATATAAACTTGTATTCTTCACTAGCATAAGGTATTATATAAACTTGTATTCTTCACTAGCATAAGGTATTATATAAACTTGTATTCTTCACTAGAAGGTAGTAGTTGTATTAGATAAACTTGTATTCTTCTCTAGAGTAAGGTATTATATAAACTTGTATTCTTCACTAGAAGGTAGTAGTTGTATTAGATAAACTTGTATTCTTCTCTAGAGTAAGGTAGTAGTTGTATTAGATAAACTTGTATTCTTCTCTAGAGTAAGGTAGTAGTTGTATTAGGTAAACTTGTATTCTTCACTAGCATAAGGTAGTAGTTGTATTAGATAAACTTGTATTCTTCACTAGCATAAGGTAGTAGTT
>NW_013803034.1:0-964 GCF_000517525.1 Limulus polyphemus | reverse complement strand
ATTAACAGCAAGTAACGCACCAAATGTTTACATAGAGAGCAACATCTATCAGGGACTTAAGAACAATCCACGTTAACAACAAGTAACGCATCAAATGTTTGCATGGAGAACAACATCTATCAGGGACTTAAGAACAGTCCACGTTAATAGCAAGTAACGCACCAAATGTTTACATTCAGAACAACATCTATCAGGGGTTTAAGAACAATCTACGTTAACAGCAAGTAACGCACCAAATGTTTAGATGGAGAGCAACATCTATCAGGGACTTAAGAACAATCCACGTTAATAGCAAGTAACGCACCAAATGTTTACATTGGAGAACAACATCTATCAGGGACTTAAGAACAATCCACGTTAACAGCAAGTAACGCACCAAATGTTTACATGGAGAACGTGGATTGTTCTTAAGTCCCTGATAGATGTTGTTAACAGCAAGTAACGCACCAAATGTTTACATGGAGAACAACATCTATCAACTTAAGAACCTGAGAACTATAAAAACTTAAGAAGAGACAGGATGCTTTCTGGCTTTATGATCCTTGACAGGACCTTCCAATGCATTAGCACACACGTGCACTAATGAACTCGCCTGTCAGGGACGTCTTTCCCGCGCTCTCACATCAGCGTGTTTTCCGAGTTAATACACCTCTATTCTCCAGTACGTGGAAATTGAACAGCCAGATGGTTAACATGTGTTTATTTCAACATTTTACCGGGACGCCCACTGAGGATCCAAGCAGGTCAAAGGTCACAAAGAAGTTGTTAGCGAATGTGGAAACTTTATCTACGAGCTCTGTACTAATGTAAAAAATACGACTATAGACTATACGAGTTAGTGGTTAGTATTATCAACGTCTGATCAGAGCATGCTACTTACATAGATCAGATCTAAAAGTTAATGTATATAATTAATCTGTCTAGCTGTTCACGATATTTTTGAGAACAACCAAAACGTACAAGT